>NW_014543791.1:13568-22781 GCF_000741045.1 Vigna radiata var. radiata | reverse complement strand
TTCCTAACACATTTTGTCTCTGAGGTTGACAACGAATTATTTCTGTCATTTCTACACGTCAATATGCTTTAATTTCTATTTTTTTTGTCTTTGCCCCTTCTCATGTTCTTTTTTTCTTTTGGTTAAATGGGGCATATGGACCAATTTGTTCACATCCTTGTTGTAAGTTGGCAGTGGTAACTCATTGCCAACTTAACTAATTGACAATAAAATTATTTATAGCTAAATAACTCATTGCAAAGATATTATAGATAAGTTTATTAAAGGGAAATAATGAGATGTGTGCTTAAATCCATATATCTGAAGTACAGTCACCACCAGGATATCTCATCTTATGGGCAAGGGAAGGACCATGAGGCTCAGTTCCAAAGTCGACGAAGAAGTTGGGGTTGATTTTCAGGCCACCTTTCTCAGTATCAACATCAATCTGTATTATGTCGGAGCCCTACTGGACAAGATCTGGATAAAATTGTTTGTCCCATGTACTAAATAGTGAGTTTGTTGCATACAGCCGCTTCCCATCTAAACTCAATTGAATCATCTGAGGGCCCGCTCTCAACTTTTTCCCTATGGACAGATAACAAGCTACCTTTGAATTTCGAATAATAAGTCCATGCTTCATATTTTATTATATTTGTGCTCTCTTGCTTAGCAATAACAAGACAAATAAGTTTTAAGCATATCTAGAACAGTTTCGTTTTTTAAAGTCATTGAATGCTAAATATTATTATTAAAAGCAATATTTCACTCCTCTCTTATCCATTTTTACTTCACTCTACTCAGAAAAACTTTGAATGTTATTTTGACGAATTTGTTTGTTTTTGTCAAACAGACAGTTAACTCCTAACATGTATTATGTGATAAGTTACAACAGGACAAGATTGCAATTACCTGAATCTCTAGAACCTCGGCTTGCCAAGTTTCTCCATCATCTGTTACAGCTACAATAGCCCTTCCTTTCTGGATAAGTCCACCAACCCACACTTGTCCAGTCAGTTTAGGATTTTTAACGTCCTCAATGTTATATTGCCTTATATCCCCGTGAAGCCAGTTTACAAAGTACAGAAACCGGTCATCAAGAGAAATCAGAAAATCAGTTATAAGCCCAGGCATTTCAGGAAAATTCCAGTTTTATACGAATGTAATTACATTTTATTCATCCATCAATTTATCAGTGTGATACTACATCTAGTTACGGTATTAGATGTATACCTGTGGATGCCTGGTTATTCTTATGATCCAGTTTCCCATAGATGTAGTTTAGGCTTATCAACAGTTGTTATCTCTAAAAGATTGAAAGTTGAAGGGTATAGGAAAAAGAAAGAAATGAAATTTGAAATCCACAGAAGTTGATGAAGCCAGGAGCATCTTGGACCTGCCAGAGTTGAAGTTCATCATACATGTGGTTAATAAAATACACCTGTATCATGATAGAAAACAAACAAAGTAATTTAGTTTGGATCAACTTCAAGTTTCTCTTGTTACAAAAATATGCTATAAATCTAAATTAAATTAAAAGAGATCGAAATAAGTTATTTGGGCGTACAAAGCAATAACTCACAATAGTACTGACAGCCAAGCGCAGTGATATCCCTGCAAAGAGTACACGGAAAAGTCTTTCTCCAATAAGTTTCTCGCCGTGTTCCTGAAGCTAGCCAAGCCACTGTGGACACCAACAAATATGAAAAGAGTTAGTAACCTGATAGGGGATTAAAGGTATATGTAAGAAAGAATAAAAAAGGAGAGAAGTAAAGAAGTCAATTAGGAGTTTGTTAGAAGTATACGAGAGTATAAATAAAGAGTTTGTTGAGAAGGGCGGGATTATGGATTGTTTGGTATTGTTTACTAGATCTCAGTCAAGTGGGGGGAATGTAAGGCTTCCTTGATAGTTTGTGGGAACATTGTTTTCTTTCATTCACTAAATACAATCAAAGGTTATTCATTGTGTGAGTTTGTCTGGTGTGTGTTTTTACTCATTTTTTTGACTTCTTGATTAAAGAAGTCCATAAACTTGGTCCGACCTGCCGGATCTAAATCGAAGGAGAGACAAGATGGAGAATAGGATGAGTGCACTGGAGGGAAGATTTGATTCCATGGAAGCGATGTTGATGGAGATGCGAGCAGAGATGAGGGGAAGGGCTTGAAATGGGAATCGCGACCGTGGGAGACGAATTGTTAATCGCAATCGGAAGAAAAGAGGGAACCAGGGGAGGAGTTCGGAGGGTAGTCATTCGGTTAATGGAAGTCGGGAGACTGAGGAGGATGAATCGGAGGAAGAACGTGATGACGTTCAAAAGAGTTGGATGAAGAGAGTAGAATTGCCCACTTTCGAAGGAACCGATCCGACGGGATGGATCGCAAGAAGAAATTCTTCGAAATACAGAGCGTGACTGAAAAAGAGCAGATGAAGCTGGTGTGCATCTGTATGGAAGGGGAAGCGAACCATTGGTTTCGCTTTTGGCGGAAGAAGGTGAAGAAACCTACCTGGGCGACATTGACGGAGGCGATGGTTAGGAGATTCAGAGGTAGACGCCGGGGAACAATTTTCGAAAAATTAGCGGCGGTGCGACAACGGGATTCGATGGAGGAATATGTGAGGGAATTTGAAATCCTGGTGGCTCAGGCTACGGGAGTGACGGAAGAACAGCTGCTTGGGTATTTTTTTGAGGGACTCCAAGAAGAATTGCAGGATCTAGTGCGTCCTTACGATCCTCGCGATCTGTTAACTGCGATGGAAAGGGCGCGGGATGTGAAGCAATCGGGGTTGGCGGCGAGGGTGACCAGAGGAGGTGTGGTGAGTAAAGGAGGACCAACATGGGGGAAGTAGCATGGGCACAGTAGCTAGAACGGAGATCTATCGAGGGTCATCAGAGGGGCGCGCGAACAATAGCAGAGGTCTGGGTCAGAAGAAAGAAGTGGCGACCAAAACCGTCGGTTCTAAAGTTGAAAGCACGTTAGGCGGCGGCGGACCGAATCGCGGATTGCGAGTGCTGCCATATCTGGAATACATTAAGAGGAGAGAGGAGGGTCGTTGTTTTCATTGTGGAGGACCTTACAGCCCTGGGCATCGTTGCACAGAGAGGAGTTTCAAGGTGATGATCTTGGGGGCCGACGACGACGAGGCGGAAGCGGTGGAGGCAGAAGAGGAAGCAGAACAACGATGCATGGAGTTGTCAGTGTATTCCGCTGGGGGAATCCCGTAATCGAATAGGATGAGGATGTTAGGGTGGATTCGAGACCGGAGAGTAGTCGTCCTCATTGACAGCGAAGCAAGTCATAATTTCATCTCGACACTGTTGGCGGAGGAGATGGGTTTAGAGAAGGAGGAGACGACGCCTTATAGCGTTTGCTTGGGGGACGACCAGAGAAAGGAAACGTAAGGCCGTTGCATGGCAGTTTCTTTGATACTGGACAAAGTTGAGATTAAAGAGAACTTTTATCTCTTCGAACTGGGGGGCGTCGATGTCGTGCTCGGAGTGGAGTGGCTGGCTATGTTTGGGGAAATTAGAATGGATTGGAAGCATATGACAATGAAGTATGGGACGACAACAAGAGAGGTAGTGATAAGGGGTGATAACCGATCTTTGAAGAAGGTCGTCAATCCCGAGGTGTTGTAGAAGGAGGCATGGATTGAAACTCTAGTGGTGGTGTGGGGTCTATATCAGTCTGAAACAGTAGGGGAAAAGAAAGGAGCAGAGGATTTAACCCCCATGCAGGAAGCAAATTTGGAGAAGATTTTGGGGAAGTATGAGAGGGTCTTTGAGATGCCACAGGGGCTTCCTCCTGTCAGAGAAGTGGACCACCACATAACTCTTAAGGAAGGTACTGAGCCAGTGAACGTTAGACCATACAGGTATCCTCACTTAATCAAAGCTGAAATAGAACAACAGGTTCAGGAAATGTTGGGCCTGGGTATTATTCGGCCCAGTAACAACCCATTTTCTAGTCCAGTAATTTTGGTTAAAAAAAAGATGGGAGTTGGCGTTTTTGTGTAGATTACAGAGCTTTAAACAGAGTGACTATCCCCAATAAATATCCAATTCCTATGATTGAAGAGCTTCTAGATGAATTATACGATGCTGCTTATTTTTCTAAAGTGGATCTCAAATCTGGATACCACCAGATAAGGATGAAGGAGGCAGATATACCCAAAACAGCCTTTAGGACTCATTTAGGACATTATGAGTTTTTAGTAATGCCCTTTGGCCTCACAAATGCTCCAGCCACCTTTCAAGACATGATGAATTCATTGTTGAGACCGTTCTTAAGGAAGAGTGTGCTGGTATTTTTTGATGACATTTTGGTGTACACTAAGTCATGGGGGGATCATGAGGAACATCTTAAACATGTGCTGAAAGTGCTAGAACAACACTAGTTGTTTGCCAACAAAAAAAAATGTGAGTTTGGCAAGAGACATATTCGATATTTGGGGCACATGATATCCGAACAGGGGGTGGAAATGGATGGAGAAAAAATTTCTGCAGTGACTGAATGGCCAACACCCTACTGTATTAAAGAGTTAAGGGGGTTCTTGGGGCTCACTGGATACTACAGGAGATTTGTCAGGAATTATGGGAAGATTGCCTGACCCCTTACGGATCTTTTGAAGAAGGGGAAGTTTGAGTGGATAAATGCAGGAGAGGAAGCCATGCAAGCTCTCAAAAAGGCAGTGACCACTGCTCCTGTTCTAGCTCTGCCAGACTTTTCNCAGCCTTTCCAAGTTGAATGTGATGCTTCGGGGAAGGGGATAGGCGTCGTGTTATCACAGAATAGGAGGCCTATTGCTTACTACAGCAAGGCATTGTCAGAGTTGGGGAAGTCAGTGTATGAGAAGGAATTGATGGCGCTGGTATTAGCTATTCAACAGTGGCATCCCTACTTGCTGGGAAAGAAATTTAGCGTNTATACAGAGCAAAACAGTTTGAAGTATTTACTTGAGCAACGCATAACGACTTAGAACCAGCCAAATTGGCTGGCGAAACTCATGGGTTATGAGTTTGATATACATTACAGGACGGGGGCATCCAACAAAGTTGCGGATGGGCTATCCAGAAAGGTTTTGGCCAAGCCTTTCACTAGATGGTCATGAAAAAAAGGGTGACCGACTACGTAATCTCCTGTCTTATCTCCCAGCAACATAAATATACGGCGTCATCTCCGTAGGGATTGTTGTAGCCATTGCCTATTCTCAAGGCCATCTGGGAAGAGATAAGCATGGACTTTGTGGTCAAATTACAGAAATCTCAAGGCTTTGAATCAATAATGGTGGTAGTGGACAGGCTGAGCAAGTATGGGCATTTCATACCCATCAAACATCCTCATACAGCCAAGATAATTGCAGAGATTTTTGTAAAGGAGATACTATGTTTGCATGGAATTCCTATATCGATTGTTAGTGACCGGGATCCCACATTTGTTAGTATATTCTGGACAGAATTGTTCAAAATACAGGGTACCCAATTACAAACGAGTACCGCCTACCACCCAGAAACAGATGGGCAGACAGAGGTTTTGAATAGAGTGTTGGAGACCTACTTGAGGTGTTTATGTTCGGAACAGCCCAAGGCTTGGAGCAATGTGTTGCCATGGGCTGAATACTGGTATAACACCAATTATCAAGGGGCTTCGAAGTGTACCCCGTTTGAAGTGGTTTATGGAAGAAAGCCCCTAGTAGTAACCAAGTTCATACCTGGAGAAACAGTGGTGAAAGTTGTGGCACAAGATTTACAAACGAGGGATGAAGCCATTTCACAACTACAATATCATTTGACCCGAGCCCAAGAGCGGATGGTTCAGTATGCAAATAGGAAGAGAAGGGAGTCTAGCATAAAAGAAAGGGCTTGGGTTTTTTTTGAAAATACGACCTCATAGGCAAGTATCTATGTCGGTCAAGTTGCACCCCAAATTATCTGCCAGATATTATGGCCCTTTTCTGGTGGAAAAACAAGTGGGTCCAATGGCTTTCAAACTGTAGTTTCCAGCCACTGCAAAGATCCACCCGGTGTTTCATGTATCATAAATAAAGTTGGCTGTGGGGGACCATAAGGTGGAAGGGGAGCTACCCGTAGGACTGCGGGCGGACGGTCCACTATACAAACCCTTAAAAGTACCACAAAGAAGAGGAAGAAATCAACAAGGGGAGGAGACCACTCAGATATTGGTTCAGTGGCAAGATGAAGGGATAGAGGGCGCAACTTGGGAAGATGAAACGTTTATCAGACAACAATTTCTGGATTTCAACCTTGAGGACAAGGTTGTTGAAGAGAAGGGGGGTATTGATAGGGGATTAAAAGTATATGTAAGAAAGAATAAAAAAGGTGGGAAGTAAAGAAGTTAGTTAGGAGTTTGTTAGAAGTATATGAGAGTTTAAATAAAGAGTTTGTTGAGAAGGTCGGGATTATGGATTGTTTGGTATTGTTTACTGGATCTCAGTCCAGTGGGGGGAAGGTGAGGCTTCCTTGATTGTTGTGGGAACATTGTTTTCTTTCATTCACTAAATGCAATCAAAGGTTATTCATTGTGTGAGTTTGTCTAGTGTGTTTTTACTCATATTCTTGACTTCTTGGTTAAAGAAGTCCATCATAACCAAACCAAGCATTATTGCAGCCTTCAAATGTGTTAACAGATACTATTACATCTTTGAAGTGCGTTGATTGAATGATACATACAACTAGACAACCCGTACAACTAAAAGAAAAACAAAGACCTGCTTATGAATTGTGTTAAGAGGGTGTGTGGCTACAAAATCGGCACCTTCATAATGATCTCAAGCCATTACGTAAAAAATTGGACTTAACTTTTACGTTATACATTGGGGATGAACGCTGAAAATGATAACAAAATAAAATATGACAACCAAAAGGAATTTAAAAGATGCTCAAGGGACCTCTTTATGAGATGGACAATTCAAACATTGAGGAAGTGCCTTCGTTAGCTTGCCATCTTTGCAGAGCTTGAGAAAGGCTCACCATATGAATGTTAATATCATAGTTTTCTTCTTGGTGGCTGGTAGGCTTCCATTGCTCTACTAGAGGAACCAAGACATTGACTACATGATCCAAGCAGGAGAGAGTGCAAAACCGCTTGACGCTGCATCACTTGACAGAGTAATTCCACCGCCGCCACCACCTTTAATATAAGGATTTTCTTTTATGCTCAAAATACCTTGGTTGAGAACTTTGAAACATAACCAGATAGATTGTTATTAGACATGTCTAAAATCTCAAGCTGAGCCAAATTTGTTAAACCTTCTGGTATTGATCCCTCCAAATAATTGTCACTGAGATAAAGGTTTTTCAAATGAGTTAAGTTGGCAAATGTAGGTGAAATAGTTCCTTTCAAATTCATACGGGCGAAATTCATAGTAATAATCTTTTCCTCGGAACATATAATGAATTTCCAATAGTGACAAGGATTATTACCGAACCAGGTACTTGTCAACTGATAGGGATAACCTAAATGCTTAGCAATATCAATCAAAACAGTGATGCGAGGATCACAGGGTCCAGGGATAAGGTTACAAAAAGCATTATCTTTAAAGTCGACCTTCACACTCATTCTAAAAAAAGGATATGGACCCT
The DNA here is from genome assembly GCF_000741045.1 of Vigna radiata var. radiata. Lineage (NCBI taxonomy): Eukaryota > Viridiplantae > Streptophyta > Magnoliopsida > Fabales > Fabaceae > Vigna > Vigna radiata. Next base: position 15,201 of record NW_014543791.1, on the reverse strand, counting down.
GAAGAAAATTATGATTTAAAGAGACTTTCCTCAAACTTGAAAGGGACTTGAGGGAAGATGGAAGCACACCGGTTAACAAGTTCTCATTTAGGTTTAAATCAAACAATGAGGTGAAATTTGATAAATTTGGATTGAAACCTGTGAAAAAGTTCCCCTGTAACTATACCCGAGACAGATGGGTCATGGAAGCAAGCACCTCAATGTTACCCAATAAGCCCCCGGACTCGTGTTTGGGAATATTGGGCCAATATGTCCTAATATCATATGCATTGAACTCATGCCTCTGATTATTGAGCCACAGAATCTGGATCTTAGATCCCGCGAAGCTCTTTGGTAAACTCCCAGTGAGGTTGTTATTAGAGAGCCAAAGCTCTTGCAAACTCACAAGGGAGTCAAAGACATCAGGCAATGTACCAATGAGATTTGTACTTCTAAGGTCGAGTTTAACCAGTTTGGATGACTGAGCCAAGTCGGCTGGAATCGCCCATGGAGCGAGGTTGAAGCTGTATGCCATGCTGAGGCTCTTTAAGTTAGTGAGACCCTGGAAGCAACTGTCGGGAATTGAAGTTGTTGCTTCCGAGGGACACAGTTTCCAGCATGGNGAGGTTGGCAANGGAAGGNAATGCGCCGGAGAACTCATTGCCCTCGAGAGAGAGCGAGGTGAGTTGAGATCCGGAGGTAGTGTTCCGGTGAGTGACATGAAAGCTAGGTTGATGGAAAAGACGCGATTGGTGGTGCACCCCACACCCTTCCATTCACAAAACCTAGTCCCCGACCACCCCGACGGCGTGGGACTCAAGGCTTTAACAAGCTTGGACATAAATGCGTCATCGTCGACAATGGCGGTGGAAGAGAGAGTGAAAAAGAAAACAAACAGTTGGTAGAGAGAATATAGGGTTGAGGTGGCCATTCGGATTTAGGAGAAGGGAAACAAGTAATTATACCGAGAGCGAGGTGGGAGAGCGAAGAAGAGAATACGCAATGCGTGAATAGAATGCCCGAAGTGAATGGAAGAAACATTATATAATTCTCTGTATTCGTTGCCCTGGAGAGAGAGCGATGTTGATTGATGTGACGCGGTCAGTGGTGCACCTCACTTCATTCCACTAAGAGAAGCCAGTTCCTGACCAGCCCGACGGCATTGGACTCGATGCTTTTATTGGAATTATTTTATTCTTTGTTCATATCTGTGCATTTATGTTCATATATTTTTATACTTATATTCCTTTTTTTTATATTGCTCTGAACAATTATATATATCAGTTGTACTCTCTCCTTATCATTCAATAAGAAATACAATATTTCATTCTTTCTTCTTTTGTAACATAGTATCAGAGCCATGATTAAAGCCCATCCTAGCGAGTTCTAAGTGGACATTTCTCTTTCTATTCCACCCGTTGTTGGGCTAGTATTAGACCACCCAATTTCTACTATCATGCACGAGATGTCTATACCTCGGCGTGAAGGAGGTGTGTTGGAAGTCCCATATCGACTAGAGATAAGGCCAAATTATAATATATAAGTGAGGTGCAAACTTCACCTTACAAGCCGATTTTGTGGGGTGAGTTAGGCTTACAACCCACTTTATAATATGGTATCAGAGCAATATAAAAAAAAGGAATATAAGTATAAA
>NW_014543791.1:8489-11463 GCF_000741045.1 Vigna radiata var. radiata | reverse complement strand
AGTGCTTGTCACTAGTAAGAAAAGGAAATATGTTTTCATAAAATACTACATTCCTTGATAGAAAAATTTCCCTTGAGTTGAAATCTAACAAAAGGTAGCCTTTCACTCCTGTTTTATAACCAAGTAAAACACATTTTCTTACACGAGGTTGAAATTTTGTTCTATGTGCTTGAAGAGTTGAAGCATAGCAAAGTGAGCCAAAAACTCGCAAGTAAGTAATGTCAGGTTTAACCTTGTGTAACAGCTGAGATGGAGAAAACTATGCCAAAACTGTGGAAGGTAATATATTAATGAGTTGCACAGCATAGCGAACAACAAAAGACTAGAAAACTATTGGCAAATGGGATTGAAACATTAAAGATCTAGCAACATTGAGAATGTGTTGATGTTTTTTCTCAACAATTCCATTTTGTTGAGGTGTTTCAACACAAGATAATTGATGTTGTATCCCTTTTTGTCTATAAAAATCTGTCATTGCAAACTCATTACCATTATCTGATCTAACAACTTTTATATCAATGCCAAATTGAGTTTTGATATAAGAAACAAAGCCAATAAGATGTGATCTTGTATCAGACTTACTTGCCATCAATTTAATCCATGTGAATCTAGACATATCATCCACTACAGTTAAGAAATATTTGAAACCACCAACAGAAGAAGTACGATATGGCCCCCAAATATCAACATGGATTAAATCAAAAGGAGCTTTTGAAACAGTAGTACTTAATTGAAAAGGCAATTTTCTTTGCTTAGAATAGTGACAAGTATCACAAGGAGTGGATTTTGTATCAGGTAAAGTGGCATACATTGTGCGTAATTTGGTATAACAAGAAGAAGAAGGATGCCCTAGTCTAGAGTGCCAAATATCTGTAGAGTCAGGTTTTATTGTAGAACAAGCAATAGAATTCTCAGGAGAAATAGTAGTTGGTGAAGCAAGGGGTGGGGATGTAGGAACTATCATGACATACAAGCCATCTCTTTCTTCAACTTTCCCAATCATCTGTAGGGTTGACTTGTCCTGTATTTCACATGAAAATTCAGAAATAATAATTTTACAAGATAGAGATTTAGTTAACTTTGTGACCGAAATAAGATTGACTGAAAAATTAGGAACAAACAAGACATTATGTAAGGTAAGGTGTGGGCCAAGAGAAACTGTGCCAGAAAAATGAGCAAATGAAGAGTTCTTGTTGGGTAGAGAAATTGCAATTGGTGAGATTTTATGAGAATAAATAAAATGAGACAAAGAACTGGATATATGATCAGTAGCACATGTATCTAGAATCCATTTGGAAGAGATATTACCTTGATCCTGAGAAGAAGTGGAAACATTATGAGAATCACTAGACCAGTAGAATGTGTGACTGTGGGATTAGATTGAGGAAGAAGTGTCAATAGACCTTGAATTTGCTCTTGAGAAAGTCCCATAGTTGAGGAATGTGACTGCCCCTAAGAATTATTAGAAGAAGAAACAACTGCAGAAGCCATTGAAGGAGAAGAAAGTGTAGGAAAGGTAGAAGATGAAGATTTTTGGTAGTAAGAGAATTGGTTACGGAAGAACGTGATCAAGAATTAATTTTCTTCTGATATCATGTTAGAAAAGAAGAAAGAATGAAATATTGTATTTCTTATTGAATAATAAGGAGAGAGTACAATTTATATATATAATTGTTCAGAGCAATATAAAAAAGGAATATAAGTATAAAAATATATGAACATAAATGCGCACATATATGAACAGAGAATAAAATAATTCCAATAGAAGACATCATAGTTGTGTTTTAGGGTCTGGCTGCCTCCACCACCACACCATGCTTCTCCCACCTCTCCAGTTTTTTTTTAATTTCAATTCTGTTTTTTAAGTTAATCTTTTTTTACTTTTATTATTTAGGATTTTTTAATTAATTTAAAAACTTTACTTTTATTATTTTTATTATTTTTATCGTGGAACTACCAATTTTTTCGCGGATTCCTCTCTTCTCCTATTTTCATTTCACTTCCTCTCTTCAAAAACTCTCACCCAACGTGATCTTCTCTTTTCTAGCAATAAATTTTGTTTTAAATATCATTAATAAACTATAAAAAGAAATGCAATTCAAATTATTAAACTAATAATAATTAATTTATTAACTAAAAAAATAAAAATAAACAATTATGCTAATTAATTCAAAAACAAATTAAAAAACATTTCCATTTAATTATTATTAAATTAATATTAATTACAAATACAAATTTACTATAAATAAATTAAATACAAATACAATTTTACTAACATTAACTATAGTTAAATTAATAATATTTATTTCAACAAATATAAATAATTTTAATAAATCAAAAAGTTATGTAACTAATTAAAACTTAGTCAATTCATTTAAAAACTATAAATAGAAAAATATTAAAGATAATAACCTAAAATATTAATAATCTAAAACGCTAACAAAAAAATCTAAAAATATATTAAATAAAGATATGTGAAATAACTCTAATTATTATATTACTGTTTAAATAAAATTAAGAAAAATATATCATATATATATATATATATATATATATATATATATATATATATATATATTCGAATTATAAATTGGAAATGAAACACAAAGAGGGGAAGAAAAGAATCTGCAAAAGATGGGTGGGGTGCACAGCAAAAATGAGTAGAAATAAAAATTTTAAATTAATTAAAAAAATTCTAAATGATAAAAGTAAAAAATTTTAACCAAGGATAAAATTAGAATTAAAAGAATTTGGAGGAGGGGAGGAAGCATGGTGTAGTGGTGAAGGGAGCAGCACCTTGCTTTTATTTCTGCAGTTTCTTTTTATTTTTTCTTTTAGGGCTTTCTGTCTTGCTCACTTCTCTGCACACCCCTGTCTTCCATTTAGGCACTCCACCTTTCTTGTTTTGGGCACCTTTCGGTTTAAATTCTCTTTTTCTTCGTGCAGTTTTTTTTTTTCTCATACACCACTGTTC
>NW_014543791.1:3777-6999 GCF_000741045.1 Vigna radiata var. radiata | reverse complement strand
ATGAATGTTAATATCATAGTTTTCTTCTTGGTGGCTGGTAGGCTTCCATTGCTCTACTAGAGGAACCAAGACATTGACTACATGACCCATATCTGGCCTTTGATATGGTTCACAAGGAGTGCAATGACCTGCCAGTTCAGCCACTTGATATATATTTTTCGTGGTTTCCTCATCAGGATCGAGGGTTTGATCAACAGTCTTCGGGATGCTCTCCTTGTTAATCAGCATCCTACGAAACCGGGAAACCAGGTGAGACCTTTCTTCGGACACAATATTGTCCAATACCCTTTTACCCGTGATCAGTTCCATCAAAATTACTCCAAATGCGTACACATCGACTTTGGTAGTAACTCTTCCGGTAACTACCAAGAAACAATATCACATTAAGCACAAGTAAAGGAATAACTTAGCATAAAGCTAAAGCAACCAACTGGGTATGCAATTCTACAATAATCTGGTTTAGCTAAGGCTACGCAATTCTACAAAACCAAACAAAACAAATATTTATCATCGCAGTAGAAATGTGGAATTCATGGTTGACTGATTTTGTAACAAAAGAATCTCAGGACACTACAGAACCAAAGAACAAACATATAGCAAAACCTCTTACGTAATCTAAGATTTAATCTAATCAAAGTATTCATTCATCACATAAAAAGGGTAACAGGGCGCCAACCACTTAATTGTAGCCATATCTCTATAAATGCCACACCTTATAATGCACAGCCCCAAACTATCAAACCCAGTAAATGCGTAGAAAAACAAAAATTTAACTAGAAAACAAATCATGAAACAAGGAAAAAATGCTAACAACTGTCAATTATTACGAGAAAAATATCACAGTTGTCAGTTCAAAAAAATTTAATGAATTCACGTACAGACAGTTATAATCGGGAAAGAAGATACATAAAAAAGTCCAAAATTTTTAATACAAACTTGGTCCAAATATACTGCATATTCAGGTGCCATATATCCAAATGTTCCAGCCAACTTTGTCGCAATAGAATACTTCCCATCTGATGCCTTTTTCACTAAACCAAAATCTGCAACCTTGGCTATCATGTCATCGCCCAATAATATATTTGAGGGCTTCAAGTCCTTATGTATGAAGCTTTGGTGAGCTAAACTGTGAACATACTCCACTCCCCGAGCTATATCTAAAGCAATTGCTACCCTTTGTTTCTAAGTCAAAGGAGCACAATCGTTTTCACGCCAATCAAGCAGGTGTTGTGTTAGCGTTCCTTGAGGCATATACTCATAAACCAAAAACCTTTCGTTGTCGTTTATGCAATGCCCTAAAAGAGTGACTAAATGCTTGTGTTTGACTTGACTGAGAACTGCAATCTCTGCTTCGAACTCATTCAATCCCTTGCTCCCCGCTGCAACAGAATTAATTTTCTTCACTGCAATTTTACTTCCATCATGCAATTCTCCTTTATAAACAACCCCAAACCCTCCCATTACCTAAAATGTTTTTCTTACTAAAATTATCCATTGCTTGTTGAAGAACCCGAATTGAAATAGTAGTATTCCTGTCCTCAAAAACATGAATATCACTATGTTCATTGTCCTGGCTATGCAACTCGTTCAAGACGCTCATCATATCAATAGTAACCCCTCCTTCCCCATTTTCGGGATTATTAACTCTCCCAAACTTCCTGTGACGAATTTTAGCTTGACACTTGCAGAAGACAAATACGATCACAACAACCAAAAACACAACAATACCAACAATACCTATGATCCAAGCAGGAGAGAGTGCAAAACCGCTTGACGCTGCATCACTTGACAGAGTAGTTCCACCGCCGCCACCACCTTTAATATAAGGATTTTCTTTTATGCTCAAAATCACCTTGGTTGAGAACTTTGGAACATAACCAGATAGATTGTTATTAGATAGGTCTAAAATCTCAAGCTGAGCCAAATTTGTTAAACCTTATGGTATTGATCCCTCCAAATAATTGTCACTGAGATAAAGGTTTTTCAAATGAGTTAAGTTGGCAAATGTAGGTGAAATAGTTCCTTTCAAATTCATACGGGCGAAATTCATAGTAATAATCTTTTCCTCGGAGCATATAATGAATTTCCAATAGTGAAAAGGATTATACCGAACCAGGTACTTTCCATCTGATAGGGATAACCTAAATGCTTAGCAACATCAATCAAAACAGTGACGCGAGGATCACAAGGTCCAGGGATAAGGTTACAAAAAGCATTATCTTTAAAGTCGACCTTCACACTCATTCTAAAAAAAAGATATGGACCCTGAAGAAAATTATGATTTAAAGAGACTTTCCTCAAACTTGAAAGGGACTTGAGGGGAGATGGAAGCACACCGGTTAACAAGTTCTCATTTAGGTTTAAATCAAACAATGAGGTGCAATTTGATAAATTTGGAATGAGACCCGTGAGAAAGTTCCCCTATAACTATATCTGAGATAGATGGGTCATGGAAGCAAGCACCTCAATGTTACCCAATAAGCCCCCAGACTCGTGTTTGGGATATTGGGCCAATATGTCCTAATATCATATGCATTGAACTCATGCCTCTGATTATTGAGCCACAGAATCTGGATCCCAGATCCCGCGAAGCTCTTCAATGAGGTTGTTATTAAAGAGCCAAAGCTCTTGCAAACTCACATGAGAGTCAAACATATCAGGCAATGTACCAATGAGATTTGTACTTCTGAGGTCGAGTTTAACCAGTTTGGATGATTGAGCCAAGTCGGCTGGAATCGCCCATGGAGCGAGGTTGAAGTGTTATGCCATGCTGAGGCTCTTTAAGTTAGTGAGACCCTGGAAGCAACTGTCGGGAATGAAATTGAAGTTGTTGCTTCCGAGGGACACAGTTTCCAGCATGGAGAGGTTGACAAAGGAAGGCAATGCGCCGGAGAACACATTGCCCTTGAGAGAGAGAGCGAGGTGAGTTGAGATCCGGAGGTAGTGTTTTGGTGAGTGACATAAAATCTAGGTTGATGGAAAAGAGGCGGTTGGTGGTGCACCCCACACCCTTCAGTTCACAAAACCTAGTCCCCGACCACCCCGACGGCGTCGGACTCAAGGCTTTAAAAAGCTTGGACATAAATGCGCCATCGTCGGCAATGGCGGTGGAAGAGAGAGTGAAAAAGAAAACAAAGAGCTAGCAGAGAGAATATAGGGTTGAGGTGGCCATTCGGATTTAGGAGAAGGGAAACAAGTAATTATACCGAGAGCGAGGTGGGA
>NW_014543791.1:0-1440 GCF_000741045.1 Vigna radiata var. radiata | reverse complement strand
AGAGAGAATATAGGGTTGAGGTGGCCATTCGGATTTAGGAGAAGGGAAACAAGTAATTATACCGAGAGCGAGGTGGGAGAGCGATGAAGAGAATACACAATGCGCGAAGAGAATGCGCAAAGTGAATGGAAGAAACATTATATAATTCTTTGTATTTGTTGCCCTTGAGAGAGAGCGATGTTGATTGATGTGACGCGGTCAGTGGTGCACCTCACTTCATTCCACTAAGAGAAGCCGGTTCCCAACCAGCCCGATGTCATTGGACTCGATGCTTTTATTGGAATTATTTTATTTTCTGTTCATATCTGTGCATTTATGTTCATATATATTTATACTTATATCCCTTTTTTTATATTGCTCTGAACTTAAATGCACCATTCAGATTAAGGAGAGAGTGAAAAAGAAAACAAAGAGCTAACAGAGAGAATATAGGGTTGAGGTGGCCATTCGGATTTAATAGAAGGGAAACAAGTAATTATACCGAGAGCGAGGTGGGAGAGCGAAGAAGAGAATACGCAATGCGCGAAGAGAATGCCCGAAGTGAATGGAGGAAACATTATATAATTCTCTGTATTCGTTGCGCTAGAGAGAGAGCGATGTTGATTGATGTGACGCGGTCAGTGGTGCACCTCACTTCATTCCACTAAGAGAAGCCGGTTCCTGACCAGCCCGATGTCATTGGATTCGATGCTTTTATTGGAATTATTTTATTCTCTGTTCATATTTGTGCATTTATGTTCATATATTTTTATACTTATATTCCTTTTTTTTATATTTCTCTGAACATAAATGAACCATTCAGATTAAGGAGAGAGTGAAAAAGAAAACAAAGAGATAGTAGAGAGAATATAGGGTTGAGGTGGCCATTCGGATTTAGGAGAAGGGAAACAAGTAATTATACCGAGAGCGAGGTGGGAGAGCGAAGAAGAGAATACGCAATGCGCGAAGAGAATGCCCGAAGTGAATGGAAGAAACATTATATAATTCTCTGTATTCGTTGCCCTGGAGAGAGAGCGATGTTGATTGATGTGATGCGGTCAGTGGTGCACCTCACTTCATTCCACTAAGAGAAGCCGATTCCCGACCATCCCCACGGCATTGGACTCGATGCTTTTATTGGAATTATTTTATTCTCTGTTCATATCTGTGCATTTATGTTCATGTATTTTTATACTTATATTCCTTTTTTTATATTGCTCTGAACATAAGTGCACCATTCGGATTAAGGACAGAGTGAAAAAGAAAACAAAGAGCTAGCAGAGAGAATATAGGGTTGAGGTGGCCATTCGGATTTAGTCGAACGGAAACAAGTAATTATACCGAGAGCGAGGTGGGAGAGCGAAGAAGAGAATACGCAATGCGCGAAGACAATGCCAGAAGTGAATGGCAGAAACATTATATAATTCTCTGTATTCGTTGCCCTGGAGAGAGAGCGATGTT
>NW_014543790.1:80742-83633 GCF_000741045.1 Vigna radiata var. radiata | reverse complement strand
GACTCCAGGAAGAATTAAGGGATCTTGTCCGACCATACGATCCTCGCGACCTGTTAACCGTGATGGAAAGGGCACGAGACGTGGAGCAATCGGGATTGTGTCGAGGGTGACCAAAGGAGGCGCAGTGAGTAAAGGAGGACCAACGTGGGGGAAGTACACAGCTAGTGGGGGAACGGTAGCTAGAACAAAGATTTATCGGGGGCATCAGAGGGACGCACGAGCAGCGGCGAAGGTCTGGGTCAGAAGAAAGAGGCAACAACCAGAACCGCCGGTTCAAAAGTTGAAAGTACGTCAGGTGGTGGCGGGCCGAATCGCGGANTGCAAACACTGCCATATCCGGAATACCTCAAGAGGAGAGAAGAGGGCCGTTGTTTTCACTGTGACGGACCTTATAGTCCCGGGCATCGCTGTGCAGAAAGGAGTCTCAAGGTGATGATTATGGGAGCAGATGACGATGAGGAGGATGAAGAAACGGCGAAGGAGGCAGAGCAGCGTTGCATGGAGCTGTCGGTGTATTCAGCTGGGGGCGTAATGCAATCCAACACCATGAAGCTGGTCGAATGGGTCCAAGACCAAAGGATCATCGTGCNGATCGACAGCGGGGCGAGTCACAATTTTATCTCAACCCACTTGGTCGAAGAACTGTGGTTAGAGAAAGAGCGGANGACACCTTATCGGGTATGTTTGGGAGATGGCCAGAGAAAGGAGACACAAGAGTGTTGCAGAGGGCTCTCAGTGACACTGGAGGGAGCAGAAGTGCGAGAGGATTTCTATATATTTGAGTTAGGTGGAGTGGATGTAGTGTTGGGAGTGGAGTGGTTGGCAACATTGGGAGAGATAAAGGTGGACTGGAAGAAGATGACATTGAAATATGGGCCGACGGATGCTGAGGGGGTGATAAGGGGGGACAACACATTAATAAGAAAAATAATTACCCCTGAAATGCTGCAGAAGGAAGCTGAGATAGAGACACTGGCGGTGGTGTGGAGTCTGAATAAAGCTGAAACAGCAAAGGAAAATTTAAGAGAAGAAGACTTAACGCCCATGCAAAAATAAAATTTAGAGGAGATTTTGAAGGAGTTCGAGGTGGTGTTCCAAGAAGTGCAGGGACTTCCTCCTGTCAGGCGGGTTGATCATCAGATAACCCTTAAAGAGGGCACCGAACCCATAAACGTAAGGCCGTATAGATATCCTCACTTGATGAAGGTTGAAATAGAAAGACAGGTGCAGGAGATGATGGGCTTGGGCATTATCAGGCCTAGTAACAGCCCATATTCTAGCCCGGTTATTTTAGTTAAAAAAAAAAGATGGGAGCTGNCATTTCTATATTGATTACAGAGCTTTAAACAGAGTTACTGTCCCAAACAAATACCCCATACCCGTGATTGAAGAGCTACTGGATGAACTTCATGGAGNAGATTTTTTTTCCAAGGTGGACCTTAAAGCGGGGTACCACCAAATACGGATGAAGGAAGAAGACGTCCCAAAAACAGCGTTTCGGACTCATGTTGATATTACGAATTCCTCGTAATGCCATTTGGCCTAACGAACGCTCCGGCCACTTTCCAGGATATGATGAATTCATTGTTGAGACCTTTTTTGAGGAAGAGCGTGTTGGTCTTCTTTGACGACATCCTTGTGTACAACAAATCGTGGGAAGCTCATGAAGATCACCTCAGACAGGTGATGGAGGTGCTGAGGCAGCATAAGCTNTTTGCAAACAGGAAGAAGTGCNAGTTCGGCAAGAGACAGATCCGTTATTTGGGCCATATGATATCAAAGCAAGGGGTGGAGATGGATGGTGAGAAGGTGTCAGCGGTGACTGATTGGCCGACACCCAAATGTATCAAAGAGCTGAGAGGTTTCTTAGGACTCACCGGTTACTATAGAAGAATTGTGAAGGATTATGGGAAGATCACGAGGCCTCTCACAGATCTCTTGAAAAGGGAAGTTTGAGTGGACGGTTATGGGGAGGCAGCCATGCAAGCACTAAAGAAGGCAGTCACTACTGCTCCTGTATTAGCTCTGCCTGATTTTTCACAGGCGTTTCAAGTGGAATGTGATGCTTCTGGGAAGGGAATAGGAGTTGTAATGTCACAAAACAAGAAACCCATAGCTTATTACAGCAAGGCGTTGTTAGAAGGTTCATTGGGCAAGTCTGTGTATGAGAAGGAGTTGATGGCACTGGTGCTGGCCATTCAACACTAGCGNCCGTATCTATTGGGAAGGCACTTCAGTGTATTTACAGACCAGAAAAGCCTAAAACATTTGTTGGAACAACGCATAACAACTCAAAACTAGCAGAACTGGCTAGCAAAACTCATGGGATATGAGTTTGATATATATTATAGAACGGGAGCTTCAAACAAAGTGGCCGATGGATTGTCTAGGAAAGGTGAAGATGGGGGAGAAGGGGATAAGATGCTGCAAGGGATATNCAGGCCATATTGGCCTGATTTTCAAGAGCTAATAAAGGAAGTAGAGAAGGACGAAGGGCTGAAAAAAATAATGGAAGAGATAAAGAATGATCCTGATTCCCATCCCGCTTACACCATGAAGAACGAGAGATTACATTTTAAAGGAAGGCTCGTGCTTTCAGAGAAGTTTGAATGGATACCCAAGCTTTTAGCAGAATTCNATGATTCGACTATAGGGGGGCATTCGGGGGTATATCGAACGTATAGGAGACTCGCCCAGGCTTTTCATTGGAAGGGTATGAAGAAGAGGGTGACAGACTATGTAGCTTCTTGTTTGGTCTGTCAGNAACACAAATATATGGCATCATCCCCCAGGGGCTTCTACAACCATTGCCAATCCCCAAGGCAATCTGGGAAGAAGTAAGCATGGATTTTGTGGTTAAATTGCCAAAATCTCAGGGGTTTGACACGATA
>NW_014543790.1:72537-80612 GCF_000741045.1 Vigna radiata var. radiata | reverse complement strand
TGGTCGTGGTGGATAGGTTGAGCAAGGCAATCTGGGAAGAAGTAAGCATGGATTTTGTGGTTAAATTGCCAAAATCTCGGGTTTGACACGATAATGGTGGTGGTGGATAGGTTGAGCAAATATGGGCATTTTATTCCCATCAAGCATCCTTATACAACAAAGGTAATTGAAGAGAGGTGGTGTGCCTGCACGGGATACCAATATCAATTGTTAGCGACCGGGATCCTCTCTTCATTAGTACTTTTTGGAAGGAGCTGTTTCGAATTCAAGGCACCAAATTAAGAATGAGTANTGCATACCACCCAGAAATGGACGACCAAACTGAGGTATTGAATAGTATATTGGAGACCTATTTACGATGTTTCTGTTCAGAACAACCGAAGGCTTGGAACACCGTGTTATCATGGGCTGAATACTGGTATAATACCAATTACCAGGGAGCAGCAAAATGCACTTCTTTTGAGACAGTTTATGGCAGACCCTCGCCAACACTAAACAGATTTATTCCCGGAGAAACATTGGTAGAAGGGGTGGCACAGGACTTACAGACGCGAGATGAAGCTCTCAAGCAATTGCAACATCATTTGACTAGAGCACAAGAGCGGATGGTGCAATATGCGAATAGAAAGAGGAAGGAGTCTAGTGAAAGAAGGAGATTGGGTCTTCCTTAAGATAAGACCCCATAGACAAGTGTCATTGCAAACCAAGCTGCATCCCAAGTTGTCTGCTCATTATTACGGACCTTTCTTGGTTGAAAAACAAGTAGGTCCAGTGGCTTTTAAATTGCAGCTGCCAGGAACAGCCAAAATACACCCGGTTTTCATGTGTTACAATTGAAGAAAGCTGCAAGGGAGAATAAGGTGGAAGGGGAATTGCCAGAAGAATTATAGGTGCAAGGTCCATTATATAGACCTTTGAAGGTATTACAAAGGCAAGACANAAATCAATAAGGAGAAGAGGTGTCCCAANTTCTGATCCAATGGCAAGAGGGTGGAGTAGAAGGAGCATCTTGGGAAGAGGAGTTGTACATCAAGCAACAGTTTTCGAATTTCAACCTTGAGGACAAGGTTGCTGAGATGGAGGGGGTATTGATAGAGGAATAAAAGTGTATGTAAGGAGAAGTAAAGGCGAGAAGGGAAATTAGGAGGGAATGTCTGTTAGAAGTTTGTTAGAGGGAAAAGGGAGTATAAATAGTAGTAGAATAAGTGGAGAGAGTTTTTTATGAGATATTTTACGAAAAGGGAATAGATTGGATCATTTCCAGTGGAGGAAGGGAGGCTTCCTTGGGTATACTTACTTGTAATTCTGTTTTACACACTTTACANNATTAATGAAATACATATACATTCACTACCCTGCTGTTGTTTGAGTGTTAAGAGAGAGGAGAGGTCACTCTTGAGCTTCTTTGCATAAAAGAACCTAACATAATATCAATCTTTAGGCACAAAAATTGGGAGGGTTATATACAAACATGACTCAGAAGAGAAAGAAAGAGTAAAATACAATAACAAGATGAAAATGTTTTGTTAACTAAGCATGATATCATGGAATGATGGAAGAGTTGTTTCTAAAGTTTATTCAATGATTAATATACAAGAATAATGGACTTTGAGGAGTTTTAGCACAAGAAAGGATAACCCAAATTAAACCTACCACAATATTAGAGTACTTTGGGTAAGTGACATGGTAAAGAAGATAAAAGTAAATTTGCCAGATCATATATCTATCGAACAATTAGAGGATGAAAATATTTAAGTTAGATATGTAAAAGTTTTGAAGTTGTTCAACGCAAAAATGAGGCCTAAGAAAATGTAAAATGGAGTACCAAAAAGAACTTTGGTACCTATTTACAAGAATAAAAGAGACATACAATTACAAAACTAAGCAAACTAGATAGGATAGGAGCCAAACTTGTGTTTTGGGTCCACGTTATGAAACTAAGGGAAAAAGTAAATTGTGGTAGATTAACACATACCAGCATATCGAGGAACCAATTTGATTTTATGGTCATAATGTGCCTAACTGCTGAAGAAACTCAACAGAAAATTATACCAGACAGCTGTAGGACCAGTGGTGCGGTATTGAATTTTTGATAATGAAGGGCCTAGTATGCAAAATAATTAGTGTATTGAAGATAAGAATCCTGAAGCAATGAGGGAAATATAATATAGATAACATCAGGAATAAATTTATCCAATACCAAGTTGGACTAATACCTATTGAGAAGATAATGGAATCTTGCCTAAGGTGGTCTAGAGGTGTGAGATAACCATTTGAAAAAAAGTGGATCAGATAGAAGATAGCCCAATGTGTAAGGCTAAAAAACACTTAAGAAAACATTAGGAGTAACCACTAAAAAGACCTTGCCCTAACCTCAAAGTGATTTTATTAAAAAATTGGTTGTATNATAACCTTTTAATTCTTTATCCTTCATTTACCTTTTTCATATAAGTAGCTCTTCAGAGGATTACTGAACAGAAGCCTTACAATCAAAATCATCTTAATGTTTTGGTTTAATTGCAGATGGTTGTAACTTGTAACGATACTCCAAATCCGAAACAACATACCCAATCAACATTACGTTGTGGAAACAATAAGCACAGTATGTGGTAAGCCATATTGTATTTAATTCTAAACTTCCAGTTCTAAGGGTATTTCATTAATTTTTCATATTTTCTTTTATAGCTTCAATAGTAGGTCTGCTTAGCATGTTATACTTCCTTTCTGAAAGAAGGAAAATAGCAGTATAATGCAATCCTATCATATTGATTGTTTGTTTTAATCAAACTTTATACTTCATCCAAATACTAGATTCTAGCCTTCATGCGATAGATTACTTTCATCTTATCTTTGGCATGCATCAACAAAAAATAGTCCTCTCAATTTTCTTGATTACAAATTTTCCACTAATCTCAAAATTACTAATTTCATTAAGTTATGTTGTTGCCATCACTCTAACAGCTAGCAATCCTACCACATAAACCACAATAACCAACACCTACAGCATTTCGTCGATCCTCAATACCTCTGGAAGAAAGTTTGCTCACCAAGATATCAAGATCTACTAATTCAGAAGATCCATCCGATGTTGTCTTACAGAGCCATAAATTCCCTAACCTTTTAGGTGGTTCCACTCCATTTGCCTCACACCAACTAGATATCAGGCCATATAAAGCATGGTTGGGTATGAGGATGGGCGTGGAAAGAATCTGTTGAGTCTTGGGACACGTTCCATGCCCTGCTTCAAGCCATTTCTTTATACAAGATCGTTCATATGTCTACAAAAGAGTCAAGATAACATATTTACAAAGTTACTAAACGTCGACAACTTCTAAATAATATATTATTATCTTACTAGCCCATATTTTCTAAATTATGGATTTTAAGAGTATTGTTATCAACTTATCAAGCACCAAGGCTAAGGCGGGAGTCATATCTTCAATTTTTTTTTAAATCCACTATTTGTTACATAGTGTTTTTCTTTAAGCATCCCCCCAGTCAACCATGATCATATTAATGGCTAGCTCTGCCACTAACCAAAACCCAGCAAACCACCCCAGAATGAAAAGAAAAGAAAACACTGATTGATAGGATATAATGTGGGTATGATAGAAGGAGACAGATATATAATGTGGGTATGATAGAAGGAGACAGATTAAGAATTAGTGTTACTTAGGTTATGAGAGTGAGTGAGGTTGGTTTCCTTTATATAGTTAGAGGGTCCTGGAATGGAGGGGACTTTTAGATAGTTTTGTAGATTGAGCTTTAGCTCTTTGTGAAGGTGGTAGACCGTTATTAGTCTATGAGAGAAGAAAGAAACATAGTTAGTTGGTCTAACTGCTTGGGTAGTAAGGGGGAGCGGGGAAAGGCTTCTGAACTTGTATAAATAGTTGTGATTAGCTTGGAGTGGGGGATCTTTTGGCTTTTATTGAATTGTTGATCAGGACTCATTGTCCTGAGGGGGAGAGGTTAAGCTCTCTGTATTCTTTCTGTTGATTGAAAGTGAATAAAAGAAGCATTTCTTTGTCGGGGTGTGTGTTTGACGAGTAAGGAGTGAGTTTTTCATAGGTTCTTGAATAAAGAACCTATTAGAAGGGGAAACCCTTGGAGGAGAGAGTGTTCTCCTATTTTGTGTTCTATACAATCTATATAATAAAGAATATGATAGGTTCTTTAATCAAGAACCTATGGAAAACTCACTCTAAACCCTCAAAACAATCACACAAACAACTGTAATACCTCTTTTATTTACTTTCAATCAAAGAAAAGAATATAGAGAGCTTAACCTCTCCCTCACAGGACAACAAGTCCTGACCAACAATTCTACCAAACCCCAAAAGTGTTTCACCCAAACTACCCACAACTATCTATACAGGTTTCATAGCTTCTCCCCACTCCCCTAACTGCCAAGGCAGCTAGACCAACTAACTTAAGTCTCTTCCTTCTCTCATAGACTAATAACGTCTAACATTACTCCCTCCTCCTTCAGCAACCTTGTTCCCAAGGTTTAATTCAGGATATTGATCCTGCATAGTTTCCACATCTTCCCATGTAGCTCCATCTCTTCCTCCGTCATGCCACTCCACCAATACTTGTTGCACAGTCTCTTCTCCCTACTGCCTGGTTCTCTTTTCTAGAATCTTCACTGGCCAATAACTGGGTCCTTCGGCCTGTAACTCAGCTGGTAGCTCCTTTTCTATCCTCTTCTCCCCCACCGCCTTCTTTAATTGGGAAACATGAAAGACAGGATGTATCCTGGCTGTTTCAGGTAGTTGTAGGCGATAAGCGACCTTCCCAATTTGCTGAATCACCTGGAAGGGTCCATAATACCGAGCTGCTAATTTTGGATGCAACCTCATAGGCATAGAAGATTGCCTATGGGTCTAATTTTTAAGTAGACCCAATCACCCACCTTAATGTCCACCTCTCTCCTTTTTTTATTCACCTGATTAACCATCACGTCCTGCGCCCTGCGTAGATGGAACTTTAATTGTCGTAGAGCCTCGTCCCTTGTTATAAACCTGCTCAATGATGGGGGCACTCTTCCATACACAATCTTGAACGGGGAACACTTCACCGTGCCCTGATAACTGGTATTGTACCAGTATTCAGCCCAAGGCAGCATCATTTTCCAGCTTTTGGGCTGCTCGGAGCAGAAACACCTCAAATAGCCTTCTACAATGCGGTTCAAGACCTCCGTTTGCCCGTCAGTCTCGGGATGATATGCCGTACTCATTTTCAATTGGGTTCCTTGCATTTGAAACAATTCTTTCCAGAATATACTAAGGAACAGGGGGTCCCTGTCACTCACAATAAACACAGGTATCCCATGCAACCGAGATTGTATCATAGCTCTGAGATTTTGGTAGTTTGACAATGAAATCGATACTGACCTCTTCCCACACTGCCTGAGGAATAGGTAGAGGTTGTAGTAGACCCTGAGGTGATGCAGCCATATATTTATGTTGTTGGCATATCACACATCCAGCAACAAATCCTGTCACGGTTTTTTTCATACCCACCCAGTAGAGTGAATGCGCCAGCCTTCTATATGTTCTAAACACTCCTGAATGCCCACCCGTGCTGGTCACATGGAATTCGGCCAATAGTTTGGGAATCCAGCTAGATGTGGCGGACAACACCAACCTTCCTCTGTAATGGAGCCGGCCATTCTCTAGAGTATATGGCATGTGACTATTTGGGTCCTCCTTAAGCCCCTAGACTATTTTCTTTAGTACTTCGTCCTCTTCGACTTCGCTTAACACCTCTCGGAAATCATACCAATACGGCTGGGAAATGGCCTGCAATTCGATATCCTGCATTACTCCTTCCTTTTTCCTCGAAAGGGCGTCAGCCACTTTATTTGAACTCTCCGTCTCGTACACAATGTCAAAATCATACCCCATAAGCTTAGCTATCCAATTCTGTTGATTGTGCGTCGTGATTCGTTGTTCCAGCAAGTATTTCAAACTACGTTTATCGGTATGTACCACAAACCGCCGCCTCAATAGGTAGGGCCTTTAGTGTTGAATAGCCATCACCAAAGCCATAAGTTCTTTTTCATATACAGACTTACTCAAGGATCCCGCCGACAAGGCTTTGCTGAAAAACGCAATGGACTTTTTATTCTGCATGAGTAACACCCCCACACCCACTCCCGATGCATCACATTCCAGATGAAACTCCTGGTTAAAATCGGGAAGAGTTAAGACCGGTGCAATAGTTATAGCTGTCTTCAATTCCTGCATGGCGGTTCACGCTGCTGGTGACCACTCAAACTTCCCTTTCTTTAGTAAGTCGATCAGAGGTTTGGCCATCTTCCCATAACCTTGCACGAATCGTCGATAATAACCCGTAAGGCCCAAAAATCCCCTCAAAGCCTTCAAATTTTTTGGTTCTCCCCACTCCAACAATGCCTGCACTTTCTCCTTGTCCATCTCGACACCCTTTTCTGATATTATGTGGCCTAAGTATCCAATTTGTTGCTTCCCAAACTCGCATTTTCTTTGGTTGGCTACCCATTTCTGTTGTTCCAATAATTGCAACACCGATCGCAACTGTTCGAGGTGATTTCTCCATGTCGGACTATACACTAGAATATCATCAAAGAAGACGAGTACACATCTTCTGAGAAAGGGCTGCAGCAGGTTGTTCATTGCATTCTGGAAAGTAGTCGGCACGTTGGTGAGCCCGAAGGGCATCACCAAAAATCCAAAGTGACCCTGATGGGTTCGGAATGCCGTTTTCGGGATATCATCCTCTCGCATTCTGATATGATGATACCCAGCCTTCAAATCTATCTTGGAAAAATATTTGGCGCCATGCAGCTCGACCAACAACTCTTCTATCACCGGAATGGGGTATTTATCTGGAATAGTTGCCTTGTTCAGTGCTCAGTAGTCAACACAGAACCGCCAGCTACCATTCTTATTTTTTACCAGTATAACCGAACTTGAGTAGGGGCTCCTGCTGGGTCGAATAATCCCAACCTTCAACATATCAGCTACCTGCTTCTCTATCTCCTCCTTCATAAAGTAAGGATATCTGTATGGCCTAACGTTGACAGGGTTCTCACCCATTTTAAGGACAATCCGATGCTCCGAATCACATATCGGAGGCAAGCCTTCTCTCTCCTGAAATACCCCGTAGTACGCCTGCAACACTGCCATCAATTCAGTCTGTTGTTCCCCCGTGAGCTCCCCTGCACACGCGTCTCCCTTCTGCTTCTCCATCTTCCCCACTTCCCACACAAGAAACCATGAGTCAACGTCCACTACTTTCATCAACTCCTTGGGTTCCACCAACTGTCGGGACAAAGCTGGGTCCCCCTGTAGACGAATCCTCTTTCCCCCAGCACGTAGACCATCGACATCTCCCTCCAATTTATAATCACTTCACCCAACGTTGCCACCCAAGCGATTCGCAGTATAACATCCACTCCTCCTAGCTCGCAAACGTAAAGGTCTTCCACCACCGTAGCTTCCCCCACGTTTATGTGTACCCCCTCGCAACGCCCTCTCGACACCCTCTGACGCCCGTCACCGAGATTCAGAGTATGGCGTTGTGTCAGTCACCGAGAGTTCCAACTCCTCTGCCACCCGTCGACTAACAAAATTATGGTTGGCCCCACTATCGATGAGAATCACCACTCGCCTCTCTCCGATTCACCCCGTGAGTTTCATGGTCTTGGGCGAAGTCATCCCCTCTGCCGAACACGCCGACAGTTCCATGCACTCCACCTCCTGAGATCCTTCTTCGGTAATCGCGTCCTCCTCATCTTCTGCCAACAATAGCACTTGCAAGCTTTTCTCGGAACAGCGGTGTCCTAGTGCGAAGGGGTCGCCGCACTAAAAGCACCGACCTTCCCGTCTTTTCAGAAATTCGGGATAAGGTAAATTTTGAACCATTCTTCCCCTATTGTCACCTCCTCCAACGTTTCCGCCTCTATTGCTCGTCGTCGGCAACGGTGCTTCCCTCCGATTCGCCGCACTTCCGTCCATTCCTCCCAAACGATTTACGGTGGGTCGCTCCACCTCTCCGCGAACCACTGTTGTTGAGGGTCACGATCCCCCCCT
>NW_014543790.1:50827-72261 GCF_000741045.1 Vigna radiata var. radiata | reverse complement strand
CCTGACGTCGTTCCAGCCTCCTCCTCGCGCTCGAATCATCGCATCCTCCACATCTCTCGCGATCCTAATCGGCCCCTCCAATTCCTTAGGAGCTTGGATGCGTATTTGGCCCTTAATTTCTTCCTTCAATCCCGCCAAGAAAAATCTTAATGTCAAGCCTTGCGTCTGTCCCAGCAATATCTCGAAACTCTTGGTGAATTCCTCCACCGACCCTTCTTGACGTAAGGTCGCTAGCTGCTTGTACACCGTGCCCCGAAAACCTCTTCCAAAACGATTGATCAAAGATGCCTTTAATCCCGTCCAAGACCAGTTCTTGGTTTTATCTTTCCAAATCTTGAAGCAATAGCACGCACTACCCTCCATGCTGATATATGCGAGCTCAACTTTATATTCTTCTGCCACTTTTTGAATGTCGAAGAAGCGCTCTGCCCGATTGATCCAACTGTGTGGCTCTTGCCCATCAAACCCAGGTAAGTCTACCTTCTTCCTCCAATTCTGCTGTACTCCCCCATTGTCGCGACGCTCTTGGTTGTCATTCACTGAGCTACTTCCCCTCTCCGATCCTCCTTCCTGATTATTCTGGCCTCCGCCCATCATCCTCATCATTTGTTGCAGGTCGCGTCTTATGGCCGCCGTTTCTTCTTTAATTCCCTCTACCGTTATCTCCAAGTTATCTAATCTCTCCTTCGACGACTGTCCGTCCATCGCTGATTTCCTGCTCCTTTTGGATCCGGCAGGTCGGACCAAATGATAGGTTCTTTAATCAAAAACCTATGGAAAACTCACTCCACACCCTCAAAACAATCACACAGACAACTGTAATACCTCTTTTATTTACTTTCAATCAAAGAAAAGAATACAGAGAGCTTAACCTCTCCTTCACAGGACAAGTCCTGACCAACAATTCTACCAAACCCTAAAAGTGTTTCACCCAAACTACCCACAACTATTTATATAGGTTTAATAACTTCTCCCCGCTCCCCCTAACTGCCAAGGCAGTTAGACCAACTAACGAAAATCTCTTCCTTCTCCCATAGACTAATAACGGTCTAACAGAATATTACTCTTTTGTCTCTTTTCAATTCTGGATCTCTAACACTGGTCCAACCCAGCTCAGCCACTGACAATAATAGAAAAGATTCGATGTCCTGATGGAGGATGGGAAATAAGTTTAAAGCTTGACTTGCATTACTTTCTGAATCTTCCAATATTATTATATAACATTTACCAATTCTGATGTTTAAATTCAGTAATTGCTAGATAACTGCATAACACTTCAGATAACACAATCTCTTTTATTTATTCTTCCCATCAAAATTTTCAATACAATTTTTACCTGGAAACAGTTTTGAAATTCACGTTATTGTGGGGGGGGGTCACTATGTAAGAAATCAGAGATCAGCTTTCACTATTTACAAAATTATGTGAACGTTCTAAATGCGGACTCACTTTTTTCTAACACAGAAAAACAAATTATAACTGTTTTCTTATAAAGGACAAAATATTAAAATAAGTTAAATAAATCTCATGCTGAAATAAATTTTCAATGCATCTTTTCAAGTACCTCAAATGCATCCTTTTTGAGAATGATGTCCCCCAACCAGAATTGTTGTTTCAATTAACTTTGTTAGGTCTCATGCTCACTTGTAACAGTGCTCTGAGAAAACTAAATCAAACATTCTATGGAATCTACCCAAATTTCAGTTGATTTTAAAATGAACAACTTTCACAGCTTTTAATACATTGCTTCAGACAGGGTAACATTATATTACCCCTTACTTTCAAAGGGAAAGGAGAATAAGAACTTTTTTCCCAAGTGCTGTCAGCAGTGACTTACAAGTTCCTTAGTATAATATCAAACAGAAAATCTTTTGGTATCCAAGTTATATTGATCCACTATATAAGAAACCAATTTTTCAATGATACATGCGGTTATTTTCATCTAATTGTATCATATTATTTTATTTAAGAAAAAAAATTAGATTAGAAAGTTCTAATAACTAAAATTTATTATATAAGCTATGATCACATACAAGCCTGATTCAAACAGAGCAGCAAGTAGAAGCTGAAAACTGCTGACAAGCCTGATTCCTGTCTCTCTCTTTTTCATCTATAAATGCTGATATATTGAGTATTGATTTCAACATTTAAAATTTTGTAAATTTACGGTATATTTCACAATTATCTTGCCATGTTTACAGTTTAAGTTTTAGATCTGGGAGTATTTCAGTATATATACATATTTTAATGTTATTTTTATATTGAGAAAACTCTTCAGTTTATGAGTCAAGGTTACAAGTCAAGTTTACAAAGTTTACAGTTGAGAATAGTTGAGAATAAAAAGAGAATATAAAATTGGAGGACTTACCAGGTCCCTTTTGTTATCTTCTATTTATAATGTTAGAAACTAATACAATGGAAGATGAAAGATCAAAAGATTACCCTAGATTCCTAAGTACAACTCATAGAACGCACTAGACTTCTAGGTACAAGACTAGGTACTAATCATGATTATAGCAAATAAATGGTATTCCCAATGTACTACTTATTACTTATTTCAACACTCTCTCTCAAACTAGAGCATACAAATTATATGTCCGAGACTCGGACCATATAAACTCAATCTAAGGTCCCTTAATGACTTTATTAACACATCTGCAAGCCGATCATTTGATCCAACAAATTCAATACAAATTTCTTTTAACAACAATTTTTCCTGAATAAAATGACAATCAATTTCTATGTGTTTAGTTCTTTCGTAGAATACTGAATTGGATGCAATGTGGAGAGGAGCTTGGTTATTACAATGCATTTTCATGGTCTAGATCTCAAAAAATTTAAGTTCTTGAAGGAATTGTTTTACCCATACAGGTTCACAAGTAAGAGATGTCATTGCCCTATATTCAACTTCAACATATGATTGGCCGACAACATTTTGCCTTTTTGCTTTTCCATGAGATGATATTTCCTCCAAGAAACACACAATACACAGTGGTAGAGTGTCTATCCATTGGAGAACCAGCCCAATCAGCATCACGATATCCAAAAACTTGGGTTCTCCCTTTATCTTGATAAAGTAGTCCCTATCCTGGAGCCTTTTTAAGATACCTCGGAATATGAATGACATCATTTCAACGATCAACACAAGGATTTTGCATGAATTGACTTACCACATGTTAGGTTACTTTATATGAGTAACCTAAATCTATGCTCTCTTCTCACTCAAACACTCGAACAATAGAATTGAAAGTATGTATGTATGTATGTATTATTGATTCTGTAAAGTATAGAAAATTATAAGTGTAATCATCCCCAAGGAAGCATATCTTCCTCCACTGGCAAACATGCCCAGTCTATACTCAAAAGAAATAACCTATTTGAATAGAGTTACAGGAAGACTATTTATAGTATCTCATACTCACGCACTTTCCTAACAGGAAAAACATTCAACTTCTAACTTGCTATTGTTCGATATTACTATACTCATACCGTTCGGCTTGAACTTCCTTCTCTTTAGCTATCGTGCATTTCTCCTCTTCATCTACCGTTCGGTATTACCCTACTCGTACCATTCTGCTTGAACTCCCTTCTCCTCTTCAGCTACCGTGCCCTCCTCCTCTTAAGCTACTGTTCGGTTACTTTACTCATATTATTCGGCTTGAACTCCCTTCTCCTCTTTAGCTATCATGCGGCCTCTACTTCCCTCCTTCCTTCCTTCTTTCTACCGTTCGGTATTAGGTTAATTCCCTCTTTTATTCCTAACATTACCTATCCCTCAAAATCAACCTTGTCCTCAAGGTTGAACTCAGGGAACTATCCCTAATTCAAGTCTGGAGGCTTGGGTGGTGGCAAATCCTCTTCATTCTTCATGGATTCTATTAACTTCCAACATTCTGGTCACCTCTTTTCCAAAATCCTGCTCCATCTTCATGCTCAGCTGGCACCAATCTACTTTCATTTCTCCCAGGGATGCCAACCAGGTAACTCCTAATATCACACACACACACCTCCTAAATCAAAGAGATAAAGTTTATCTTTGATTTCTAATCCCTTCACCTCAACAATATATCCATTTCCATTGATCACTATGTCAATTTTGTGAATAGACTCACCTAGTCCACTCATCATCGCACCCCCAACAGTATCTATATGCTCTTGGCAGGTTAGTTCACCAACAAAAAAAAAACAGTTGTTAACTGGTCTCCCTAATATATCATGTCTTCTCCTGAAGTTCCAACCGCAACATAATAATAAACCCTATAGCTAAAAGGATCTTTACCCCCAATCAGTCACCATATAGGATACAGGATCTAGAACTGAATCCTGTCCAAAAAAATTTCGGAGAACCTTTAATGCATGTTTGACCTGATCAGAAGAGATCCAGCTTTGACCATCTATGGCGGCCTTACCAACCCCTAATGCAATAAGGACAGAAGCCCCAACTATTTTCCGGACCTTCCAAAATCTAAAGCAGTGACCTCTACTGTTTCTCTCCTCAGCTGTTGCTCCAAGGTAGTCCATAGTATCATCCCAAGGTACACTAGGACATTCCAAAACCACTTTATTCAGAGCTTCATAATTAAGATGCTAAACAGAATAACATTTCCACTATGGCAAAGGTGGGTAGAACTGTATAGTTTCAGCCTTCCAACAACCAGTAGAATAGTAACAAGAACAATATCACCAGAGAACTCATTGCCACTTGAGGTAGAAACTTTGACTTTATAACTTTGATCAGGCTCCTTGATGCCATATGACACATTTGTTACAATGTGGTTCAAGGGAATTGTAATTCCTTCTCCCTGATACTCAATAACGGAACTGTAACCCCCTTTAATCATACAATGACCTCCTCCAAAACCTCCATACACAGCATCTTCAGAAAAACCATTAATTGAAGCAATACAACCATCCATAATCCTCCTCTCCTCAGGGCTCAAAATATCCTCATCAAGCTTTTTTTCCACAGAACTGTCCCTTTTGGAATCAATGTTCTATTTGTAGAAACTTTTCGTTCTCTCACTATATCATAAAGAGGGCAATCACTGTTCAACACTGTCAACTCAAGGCCCAACTGAGCACAATTCGACGAGGTCGGATCTGGTCTTCGCTCCGTGGCCACATCAGCCTCAACTACAGTCATAATGCTAGTTCCAAGATCGACAGCGGCATCAAGTGAGGAGTGATTTGTTTTTCCCGATGCTTGCGGCACCAGGATTTCAAGCTCCTGGACGTCCTCGTCGACGCTCCCCTTTTGTCGCAGCGCTGCCAGCTCCTCAACAACAGTGTCCCGATTTAGCCCGCCAAGTCGGATGCCTGGTTTTCTTACGCTAGAAGTGGAACCAATAGCTCGCCAAACCTCCCTCCATGGATCTATAGACGAGCTTTATCTTCTCCTTCTCCGCCACACCCTGGAGATCGAAGAATTTCTCTGCCTATGCGATCTAGCCCATGGGGTCCACACCTTCAAATGTAGGTAGTTCAACGCGCTTCCAACAACTGCGTCGAACTTCTCTTCTGTTTTCTTCTGATTTCTCCTCCGAGTTTTCCGGCAGTCGTCGCCCAGCCTTGACAGAATCACTTCTTCCTTCGGAGCTCCGATCTCGGTTCCTGGCGCGTCGTACAAAAGTTCGTCGGAACTCGAGACTCATCGATCACACCTCCACCTTCAATTCCTCCATTGTTGACTCCATCGCCCCATTCATCCCTCCATTCTTCCTTCTAGTGCGTTAATTTTCCCTCCATTCTTCTTCACTACCATTCCTCCGCGCTAGCTCTTCTTCCCTCCGAAACAAATCCGGCAGGTCGGACCAATTGTTAGGTTACTTTATACGAGTAACCTAAATCTATGCTCTCTTCTCACTCAAACACTCGAACAATAGAATTGAAAGTATGTATGTATGTATTATTGATTCTGTAAAGTATAGAAAATTACAAGTGTAATCTTCCCCAAGGAAGCATATCTTCCTCCATTGGCAAACATGCCCAGTCTATACTCAAAAGAAATAACCTAATTGAATAGAGTTACAGGAAGACTATTTATAGTATCTCATACCCACGCCCTTTCCTAACAGGAAAAACATTCAACTTCTAACTCGCTACCGTTCGGTATTACTATACTCATACCGTTCGACTTGAACTTCCTTCTCTTCAGCTACCGTGTGGCATCTACTTCCCTCCTTCCTTCCTGCTACCGTTCAGTCTATACTTCCCTCCTCCCTTCTATCTATCGTTCGGCCTCTACTTCCCTCCTTCCTTCCTTTTACCATTTTGTATTAGGTTAATTCCCACTTTTATTCCTAACACCACACCAACTGCGAAGAACAAATTTGGTCTAGTTATAATAAGATAAATAAGTTTTCCAACCAATCTTCTATACCTTTCTAGATCAGAGAAAACTTCTCCTTCATCTGCCATTTATTTCTAATTTGTGGTTTAACATTACTTACCATGAATCTATAGGGAATACACCTTGTGAGGCAGTTTATGGGAGGCCTCCTCCAAGAATTATTCCAGTTGTAAGAGGAGAGGTGAAAGTAGAGGCGGTTCAATGAGAACTAATTGACAGAGATGAAGCCATTCGTCAGTTGAAAAGACATTTGGTGCGTTCCCAGAATCGTATGAAGACACAAGCGAACAAACAACGATAGGAGAGAAGTTTTGAGACAGGGGACATGGTGTTTCTTAAACTGAAACCTCACAGGCAACACTGTTATTTCTCACATCAACCCTAAGCTTAACGCAAAGTACTACAGACCTTTTGAAGTCATTGAAAGGATGGGAGAAGTAGCTTATGAGTTGCAGTTACCACCTGTCAAAACAATGATTGGTGTTGTGTATTTTAGGAAGTTTTATATTTGTTGTTGTATTTCTGTAACAATCATATGCTGCCATTATTAGGTTTTTTATGTAGGATTAATCCCGTTATTACAAGCTCCTTAGAATTAGTTGTCCAATATTTCCTAAAATAGGCTGCAAACTCATGTATATATATAGAGGTTTAGTAACCTCATAAATAATAAGAAAGAATATTATTTCTTCTAAATTTGAGACCACCAAATTCAAAAATACACCTTGTGTTTCATGTTTCTTTGCTCAAGAAGGCCATTGGGGAGTATAAAACAGCAGAAGGACTGCCAACAGGGCTGGAAGAGGACCAATCAAATATGTTGATACCCCAGAATGTGTTGGCTACTCAAAGCATACTCAAGGAGGGAGAAAGGGTTAACCAATGGTGAGTGCATTGGCTGGAAAAAACAGTAGAGGAAGCAACATGGGAGGATGAGATGTCAATGAAGGCCCAATTTCCAACCCTTAGTCTGGAGGACAAGACTATCTTTCAAGAGGGCGGTATTGATACAACCCAAATATCTATTAGGCCAGAAAAATACGTTGGGCCAAGAAATGAAGGAGCAAAGGAAATGGGGACATGTTTATGTTAGGAGAAAAAGTAAGGGGGTTGAGGTGGACACAAATTAGTAGCAGATTAGTTAGGGAGAGAGAAATTGGAGGATCTTAGAAGATCTCCCTTTTTATGAGATTTTTCGTTTTTGCATTTAGTGTCAGAGGAGTGTGTGTGTGTGTGGACATTCTGTTTTTGGACAAAAAACCAATGGGGAGAGTACCTTTTGGGTCTCTTGAGGAGCTTAGCTCTGGGTAGTAGGTTTATTCCTTCTATATTTGCTTTGATTTCAATGAAACAAGATCAGTGATCCTTTCTCTGTTCCCTTTTCTTCTTATTTCATTACTTATTACTGTGGTTTCCTATTACCATACCTATCTCTTTAAGGATGTCAAGAGCATATTTTCTTTGAGACTACAACTCCTACCTATGATTGGGCTATTTGTATGCCCAGAAAATATTTGACTTCTAAGATCCTTAGTCTGAAAATGATGGCATAAGTGTTTCTTTAACTGACAAATTTAAACAACATCATCTCTTGGGATCACTATAT
Organism: Vigna radiata var. radiata; assembly: GCF_000741045.1. Lineage (NCBI taxonomy): Eukaryota > Viridiplantae > Streptophyta > Magnoliopsida > Fabales > Fabaceae > Vigna > Vigna radiata. The sequence goes on along the minus strand of NW_014543790.1, from coordinate 64,306 downwards.
CATCAACATACACTATTAAGTACACACTTTTTAGGAGTAGGTGTGACAATAGAAAACGGAGTGATTTGCCTCGCTACGTTTTAGTCCAAAGGATTGAACGAGGCTGAACTTTCCAAACCATGCACGAGGAGATTGTTTGAGACCATAGAGAGATGATGCAACTTACAAACCAAACTAGACTCCCCCTGAGCAACAAACCCAAGAGGTTGCTCCATTTAGACCTCCTCTTCTAGATCATGTAGAAAGGCATTTTTATTATCTAATTAAGGAAAGGGCCAATTACGGATAGCTTCCATGCAAGGAAATGTCTGACAATATTTTGGCCACCAAAGAGAAAGTATCATTGTAGTCAAGCCCATATATCTGAATATATTGAATGATCTTTTAGCTGAGTGCTAAGTCTCGTTGTTGCAACAACTCTTGTAGGGAGGTTTGATCAATGTAACCCAATTGGTACTTGACAATGGTTGTGAGATCTCCACTATAAACAACTTAGAAGGGGAGTCGTCAATGCTAGATTGGAAGGAACTATTGCACTAAAATTTTGCTCATGTATGTAGCTTACTCCATTCCATCAAGTTATCCATTATGAAACACCTCAAATACATCTCTAAAAACTTATTGAGGGCCTCAGTTTTTCACCTGTTAGGAATCCGGGTAAGAATCCTAACTCCATCACTCTCTAACACACACCAACAATCACAAGACAAGAATTGAGTAAAGAATGTATTGTATTCGCAGCAAAAGAATCAAGAATACAATCGGAAACCAGGAGCTTAACCTCCTTCACTAGATTCAAAACCGGTCAACAAACATGCAAGTAGTAACTAACTAACTGAAACTACAAAAGAGGTCCCTTACATTTAGAGTTATTATACCAACTTGAACTATGTAAAGAAATATACAATATTTTATCAATGATAATATTACGTATCCGAGTATGGAACGTAACTAGAACAATATCTCACACACTCAAAACAAGCAAAAGAATAATAAAAGAATGGAATAGAACGAATTGATATCTTTTATTGATNGTAATATCTGGGTAAACACAAGTAAACAATAACTGGGAGCATAACCTCCTTCAGTCATCCAATAATTGGGAGCATAACCTCCTTCAGTCATCCAATAATTGAGAGCATAAACAGATAGTCATACAAATTACATTCTCATCACCTCTATTTGTAACAATCTAACTCTAAAACAACAAAAGAAAAATATGTTTAAGTGAATAGCAAGATTCTGAAGATGTTTTTCTATCAATTATTATGGACATATTGAAGATATTTTTATCCTAATAATCCTCTGTTTACAAAAGACTTGGCATTTGTTTACAGCAATCTTCTACTTGTTTCAAGGAATACTCCACACTATCATGAAGAGGAAACAAAAATGTAGACGTTGCTAGAAAAGATTTTAATTCACTTGATGATTGTGAAATTCTTGAAATTGTTAATTTGTTTGTAGATGAACCTGAGCTAGAGTGTCTTTCACAATGATGATGATGATCAACAAGGGGTCGAATGTCTTAAATGAATTAAAATCTCTTTTCACATTTTGGATTATGGATAGATTAGATACAGATCCATTTTGTTCCAGGCAACAATTTGTTCAAACTATAGTATATGACTAGCTTTTTTAAGATGATTTTGAATTTATAAATCTTGATTGTCAAATTACATAATTCATATATATATATATATATATATATATATATATATATATATATATATATATCCATGTCATCGGATCCTACATTTTAGATAATACAGATGTCAGTGAATGTGGCCGTGTTGTGCCCAGTGTCCGTGTCCCATAGGTCTCTACAAGTTTACATAACTATCAAGTTTGGCAACCTTGTATACGATAACATTCGACCTAGATATAGACCAAATATTTCGAGAGATTATTTATCATGAGATCCATCCCTCTTAGCAACTTCTTTCAATATTTGTCTTGGTCTTTCTCTCCGCCTTCTCATATAGCACTAAAACCATGCAATATTTCTGGTTACTAATTGCTGTTTAAGGTTCGTATAAAGTAAACACATAAAGGTCAATTATTGAATGACGTTACAGAAAAGAACAACCAAAAAAGTACTCGTAGGTTACCATGTAGGAAAACTCAAACTAGCAACCATAAACTGTATAATAAATGAAATTAATTGAAGTTTACTTTGAAGAAGCAACATTGGTTTCTATTGTTACATGCCAATAAACTAAACATATCAGCCAGTCATAATAGCTTCTGAACTTCTATAATACATAAGGACAATTAAAAAAGGTGATATTAAGCACAAACCTGCCCTGTGCAAATGATAACAGGATCTTTCATTAGCTCTAGAGATATTGGACAGCGAAACTCATCAGGTATAACCANTGATTGCNTACANGATTTCACATATGACTCATCAGTATGTCGAGATATATCCTCACTNGGTGACACAATAATGTTTCCTGATTCCACCATTAAGAAATCTTGGATTTTTTTCAGCACAACCAACGACATATCCTGTATCCTTTTCTGAGAATGATCCCACCTCTCTCCGCCCATCTTTTCTAGAACAAGTGACTCTTGCTTGACATCATCCACATTGATAAATTGTAGCTTTTCACAGATTGAACGTAGTTCAGCAGTTTCAGTGTTCACATCATAGCTCTGGTTGTAAACAGACAAAAGTTGTTCATAAAGCTGAAGACTCGGTGGATCAAACTGCTCTTTAGCTCTTCTAAACTGAGTGATCACAAGTGCAACCTGAAGATGACAACAGTAGCAGAGAAATAAGAACTTAGAATTAAGACAACAAAAAGTGGTAGCAACAGACAAACAAGAAATTGATCAACTCACTGCAAATGAAGACAAAGAAACCAAGGAAAATACCATTTTTCGGAGGATATTTGACAGATCTATAACAAAACTTATTTGAGCTTATCTCATAATATAAAGACTTTAACAAATATTTAGTTTAATAAAGTGGCATATGACTTTTCTGTCAGCTCTTTTTAGCTTTTTCCGATTTTTTTTAGCGAAGCTTATATAAACAGGCTACTAGTTTCACATATTTTGGTGCTTCAATACGGAGAGATAGCAAAAATCTGCAGTAATGAAATTGTTAAATCGAAAAAAGAAAACACTTAAACAAGTCTGAACAATTAATCACTTAATTCTTTAAAGCTCTCCCGTAGCTGACAAAAGTAAGCAAAAAAATAAGTTCAATCTGACACGCACTAAACTATTTACCCAAATGTGATCTTACGTTCTTAGTAATTAGCAAAGTAATGCTTCATGGCATAACCAAAAAGAAAAAAACAAAATTATTTCTCATGATATTGAACGCGCTCGATCACCTTTACAAAATTACTAACATGCAATATTCTCCTTGAGTTAGAAGTATTCCCGAGAAAGAAAGCTTTACAAACATTATTCACCTGTTCCTTGATTTCTTCAGAAACATCAAGCTCATCAAAGGAGATCTTGCTCATAGCTTGTTCAAAACGAACAGCAACATCTGTGAACCTGTGCTTAACTTGCTCTCTGTCCAGTATCTGCAATTCCAAGCAACATCCACAGAACCAAACACCAAATGAAATTCAAATATACAACAAATGACATTACAAAAAGCCAACCATAAAGAAGTACATGCAACACACCCTATAATATTCTTTTGAAGGCACAATATTAATTAAACTTCAGTTTAACTACTCTTTGGCAACGCTAATTGTCTTTTGAACACACATTGCTCTCCCTTTCAAATTCCTATATCTAAAAACATTTCCTTCCAGCGATACACAAATAATTTTTTTATTCTTTATCATCTTTAGTACATGCACATATAATTTTAATATTTTTTAGTTTGTTCAATGAAGAATAAATACTTAATTTAATATGTGTCTTCAGAATACATTAATATATATTGAGTTTTTTATTTTAAAATAAATCAACTTTTTTAATATTTCAAAATCAGTGTATTTTGTATAAACAGTATATCAAAGTCATTATTTTGTAGAGACGGTGAGAAACAAGTAATTAAACCTAAAGTTTTCTTTTAAAAAATTAAAAAATTACGAGTAAAACAGTGAATCTCATTAAAGAAACGAGATATGGTGTAATCGGTGTTTGTAACTTTTAATGAATTTTAAAATAATTTAAAAAAAAAAAAAAAAGTGTTTAGCTATCATTTTTCAAACGAGCAATGCAATTTAGTTACACAAAGCTCGTCGAGTGAATTGAAGAACGTACCATGAAAACCTGGCTTGCAGTGGTGGCGAATTGGAGCAAATCCCTGGCCTTGAAGAGCGCTTCCTGAAGTGCGTGGAAGGAAACGGCACCAGTCAACTCGACGTTGTCATGCAATTCGAGGAAGAGAGGAGCGAGGAAGCGTATGCGGCGAGCGAGGTCGCAGCATTGAGTCCTGATGATGGGCTTGAAGGANGAGAGGTACGANATTTGGGTGGAAACNCGGGTGAGGTTGCGGAGCACCCAGGAAGGGTCGGTTTCCGCCATAGATAGAAGAAGCGAAGCGAGAATGCCAAGGCGCGTGTGTGGGTCCCACAATCACGTGGTGGAGGTGAAGGAAAACATAAGATTTAAGAATGGTGACTGGTTGTGAAACAGTGGTTAACTCATGGCGCCACAGAAGAAGATATTTGCACGAACGACGCATGGCATTGTTCCATGAAAACCTTTGTTGAAAATGCTAAACTTGTATTATTTTTCAATGAACTAATTATATACTTTAGTTATTTTACTATTTTTTCTCTCTCTGTATTGTGAGATTTTAATTCGCAAATAAACGATCATATTAAGAAAGGTTGAAATTGTATCAAGCTTTTTAATATAGCTTTTGGTTATTATAAATTTATTTCAGAAACATTTTTGTTGAGAAAAAAACTAGAAATTTTCTTTTTGTAAACATAAATAAATATTTAATAACTTATTTTCATAATAATACTTATGGAATGAAAAGAAAAATACCAATCTGTCACGAAATAATTCACACACAACGCATGAATTGCTACACACAAAGTGGATAGGGCCTAAGAAGAAAACCTCGAGGCTATTTCTTCCTGCACCACCACAATTAGCAGTTGCACTCTCGTATTAGTAAAAAAAATAATTAAACTCTACTGTATTAACTACCACTACCGTCATCAAGCTGTTCCAAATAAAGAATAAAAGAGGAAGAAGAAGAGAAAAAGAATGTTAGAAAGGAAGAAGAGAGAAAACGCAAAAGGGAAAACTCATTCTGAAAAGCACTTTCAGAATCACATGTAATATGGGATTGTTCAAAGGATACGTGTTAAGGAAAGGTTGTTCTGAAAATCTTATTCCAGAATTTTTTGTTTCATATTCCATGTGTTCCAAAAACCTCATTCTGAAAATCTCACTTTTAAAATTTCAAAATATTTGTTCCAAAAATTTTAAAATACTTTAGAACATATAACACAGAAGCGACTTTACAAAGAAGTAAAATTATCATTTTAAAAATTTAAGAGATGCGCGAAAAATTTGTGGAGGTGTAGGATGTAAAAGTCATACCTGAAAAATAACGATTTTTTATTTATTTATGTGTTTACTAACAAATTATCATTTTAATATCATGAAAGACGCTACGATTCTGATTTAACTAAGTGAATAGTTAATCCCGAAGTAAATAGTTTAAGAATTAAATTTAGAGAACATAAGGAAAAACATGAGGAAACATATTTAATGAGAAGTGGAGGTGGACAAAAACACCAAAATGGTTTTTTTTCAGAATTATTGAAATTGATAATTTAAAAAAAAAAAAAAAACTTACAGAAATTGGTTGTTTTAATTCGGTATGATTTTATTGTGAAGAAATTGTGTTAGGGTGAAACGACTTTATTGCAAGGTATTTTTAAATTAAAATCATGTTTACGTGACTTGTATTTAGTTTAATGTATTTTAAACTGAAGTTGTGTTAAGATATTATCACTTTAGTTTTGTATTCTTAGATGTCATGTGAGATTGATACGACTTCAATATAAAATGTTCTAAATTAAAGTTATGTCATTTTAACACAACTTCAAGTTATAAAATGTTCTAAATTAAAGTTATGTCATTTGACAAGCACTCGAGTCTTTTGTGAAGTGTTTTCTCATCGGTTTCCCAATACATTATATATACCCTCACTTCAATCATGAAATGGATGCGCTTTCGTTTGGATTCCAAACTACTTTGTTTTGTTATTTTTACAAGTTACTTTTGTTCGGCGTGATTTTTGAATTATACATATTTGGTTCCGCTACGAGTTATTTGACTTTTAGCCAGGAGAAATTGTTCGGCGAGACTTACAGTGGTTCCTAGAGGAACTCGTCATTCACTAATCTTGTTTTAATTTCCATTTCGACTGAGCGGCAACCTTAAGGAACTCGTCGTTCACCGCTCGGTTGAGTTGGCAGTGGTTCCTTGTGGAATTTGCTGTTCACCAACCTGACTCTTAGCTCTTATTGATTTGAACTTGCAAATGCATGAAACACCTCATCGTATTCATTTGTGAAAGGAAATGATACAAGGTTAGCTAAAATAAATTTTTAAATGTGATGCGTTCCAAGTGTTGGGTATGTCCTTCACGTCCGGGTGGCATAGATGATATGCCCCATTGTTCAAATCTTCGACTATTCTGAATGGCCCTTACTAATTGGCTACTATTAGAAGGTGGGTTTTAAGCCTAACTCAACCCCACAAAACCGGCTTGTAAGGCGAGGTTTGCACCTCACTTATATATATTATAATTTGGCCTTACCTCTAGTCGATGTGGGACTTCCAACACATCCCCTTCACGCTGAGATATAGACATCTCGTGCGTGATAATAGAAATTGGGTGGTCCAATAGCGGCCCGACAACAAGTGGAATAGAAATGCCCAAGAAAGAATAGATATCGCTAGGATAGGCTACAACCATGGCTCTGATACCATATTAGAAGGTGGGTTTTAAGCCTAACTCAACCCCACAAAACCGGCTTGTTACGAAATAGGAAGAAGATTAATGTGTCTTTGCATACACATAGGGTAATGTATTTATAATAATAAGAATGTGGGCTAAGCCCAAATACAAATGAATATGTAAAAATAACATAATAAGCATAGGGACTATGTTTCCCTAATTAACATAAACACATAACTAATATATAACACTCCCCCTCAAGCTGGAGCATATAAATCATATGTTCCAAGCTTGTTACAAAGATAATCAATTCTAGGTCCTCGTAAGGACTTGGTGAATATGTCTACCAACTGGTTGCTTGAGTCAACGAATTTAGACTTGATATCTCCGGATATATTTTTTTCTCTAATAAAATGACAATCAACTTCAATATGCTTGGTTCTCTCATGAAAGACAGGGTTAAAGCTAATATGAAGAGTAACTTGATTATCACATATAAGTGTCATGTGAGTGACATCTCCAAATTTCAATTCACTAAGTAATTGTTTAAGCCACACAAGCTCGCAAGTAGCAGATACCATAGCTCTATATTCTGCTTCTGCGCTGGACCTTGCCACAACACTTTGCGTCTTACTTTTCCAAGATATCAGGTTGCCACCAATAAAGACACAATATCAAGAAATAGACCTCCTATTAGAAGGGAAACCAGCCCAATCAGCATCTGAATAGCAAACAATTTTTTTATCGTTGTTAGGACCATATATCAAACCTTTTCCAAGTGATCCTTTAATATACTTCAGTATGCGAACAACTGCATCCCAATGGTCTTCACATGGGGAGTTTAGAAATTGACTCACCATACTAACTCGAAGGAAATGTCAGGACGCGTAACAATAAGATAGTTTAATTTACCAACTAATCTTTTGTAACGTCCAGGATCTGAGAAAGGCTCCCCTGATTTGGTAGGAGTTTGATGTTAGGATCCATAGGTGTCTCAACAGACTTACAATTCATTAACCCTTTTTCCTCCAAGATGTCTAACGCATACTTCCTCTGAGATATGACAATACCATCATTGGATTGTGCTACTTCAATACTCAAAAAGTATCGGAGTTTTCCAAGATCTTTGGTTTGAAAATGGTGACAAAGGTGTTGTTTCATCTGAGAGATGCCAAGGTAGTCACTTCCTGTGAGAACAATGTCATCGACATACACTATTTAGTAGATACATCCAGCACTTGAGTGGCGATAGAATACTGAATGATCCGCTTCACTACGAGACATACCAAATTGTTGAACAACACAGCTGAATTTACCAAACCAGGCCTAAGGAGATTGTTTTAGGCCATATAGGGATTTGCGAAGACGACATGCCAATCTAGATGACTCCCCCTGAGCAACAAAGTCGGGCATTTGCTCCATATAAATTTCTTCATGCAAATCACCATTAAGGAAAGCATTTTTGAAAACAAGTTGGTAAAGAGGCCATTGTCGAAGAGCGGCCATGGCAATGAATAGACGAATGGAGGTCATTTTTGCCACTGGAGAAAAAGTATCACCATATTCAAAACCAAAAATTTGTGTGTAGCCTTTGGCAACCAATTGAGCCTTCAAACGATCAATTGTACCATCAGGGCCAACTTTGATAGCATACACCCACCTGCAACCAACAACAGACTTTCCAGATGGTAATTGGACAAGCTCCCAAGTTCCACTTTTTTGTAAAGCACTTAATTCATCAAGCATGGCTTGACGCCAACCAGGATGAGTTAAGGTATCACCCACAGATTTGAGAATTGACACAAAAGAAATGGATGAGAGACATGTGTAAAAAGATGGAGATAATATGTGGTAACTAAGAACAATATAATGGGGGAAGGGTTACGAGTGCAGCGTATACCTTTATGGAGTGCAATGGGCAAGTCAGACTCATTTGGTGGAGTGGAGGAGACACAAGAAGCGGCACTAGAAGTGAGTCATGAGGCGGCACAAGATTGCGGCAACTATAAACCTGAAGGGGTGGAGTTGAAGGACGATCCTGTGGGGAATGAGAGTCTAAAGAAGGAGATGGATCACATAAAAAAAAGGAATATCAACAGTAGCAGGTGGAGGTATAGACCGAGAAGATAAATGTGAAAAGTAAAAAGAAGATTCATCAAAAGTGACATCAGTTGAGATGAAATGACGATTGAGGGACAGGGAAAAACACTTATAGCCCTTTTGTGACCGTGGAAATCCTAAGAAGGCACATTTGTGAGATATAGGAGATAACTTATCAAGACCAGGACTAAAATCATGAACAAAACATGTAGACCCAAAAACTCTAAGAGGTAATGGATGTAAAGGGTCTTGAGGAAATAAGATAGAATGAGGGATTTTATTATCTATGACAAAAGACGACATGCGGTTTATGAGATGACATGTAGTGAGAACTGCATCACCCCAAAAACGCGAGGGTACTTGACCATGGATTAGAAGTGTACGAGTTGTTTCAATAAGGTGTCTATTCTTGCGCTCAGCCACCCCATTTTGTTGAGGGGTATAGGCATATGAGGTTTGGTGAAGAATGCCATGAGAAGCCATAAAATGTTTAAATGGTTGAGAAAGGTATTCACGACCATTATCACTGCGTAAAGTGCGAATAGAAACCCCAAACTGAGTTTTTATTTCATTGAAAAAAGTTTGGAAAATAGAAAACAACTCAGAACGATTCTTCATTAGAAACAACCAATTACACCTGAAATAGTCATCAATAAAGGTAACAAAATACTGAAACCCTAAGGTTGACTTAATACGACTAGGTCCCCAAATATCAGAATGAACCAATGAAAAAGGGCATGACGCTCGTTGTGAAACACTACGAGGAAAGGAACTACAAGTATGTTTACCTAACTGACAAGACTCACACGGCAAACTTGATAATTTTGACAAACTAGGAACAAGTTGTTGCAGTTTGGCAAGACTGGGATGACCTAATTGAGCATGAAGAAGGGATGGTGACTCCATGATTACGCCAGCACGTGGAGAAGGACAGAGATGATATAGGTCATGAGACTCACATCCTGTGTCAATCATGTGTTTCGAACTCCAATCCTGCAACCAAACAGAATCTTTGCTAAATGAAATAACACAACTAAGGGAACGAGTTAGACGACTTACGGACAATAAGTTAAAGGGAGACCCAGGGACATAAAGTACATGATCAATGGATATGGGCGGAAGAATATGAACAGTACCAATACCATGAGATGAGACTCTAGACCCATTAGTCATTGTTACCGAGGGTAAATTATCCGGATATGACAAGGAAGAAAACAAGGACTTGCTAACAGTGATATGATTGGTGGAGCCTGAGTCAAGGACCCAAGATCCGAGAGAGTGAGTCAAACCAACAAAAGGAGTACCTGCGAGTGTAACAGAAGCAGGAGGTGGATTAGAATTAGCCATTGCTATAGGTCGAGGAGGAGGTCCATGAAGCGCATAACATCTATCAATTTCGTGGCCTAGTTGTTTGCCACCATGGTCACATTTTGGATGTCCTTTATGTAATGCCCCAACAACTTACAGGGACTGTTGACTGCCCCCACACATCACCACGAGGCTTCCTAGTGTGCTTTGTCCTCACTTACACACTTTCCAGGAAGACTTCCCGGAAGGTCACCCATCCCAGAATTACTCCAGGCTAAGCACGTTTAACCATGGAGTTCTTATGGGTTAGGCTACAGAAAAGCAAATGCATTTCTGGTGATATGAGTAGCCAAATCAATTCCTTTAAGCTATCCTTCAACCGTATAGTCCAATACCTATACAGTCTCTAGATCCCTCTCATTCTGGTGTATCTTCGATTTGTCCATGTACCCCTTCCACTAGAAGCCTGCCAAGAGCCGCTCCTTGTCCATGCCCCCTACACCATGCCTCTTGCACCGGTGATCACTCTCCGCCCTTGTTAGTACCCGGGTGTCACACTTTACCTGGCTGGTGAGACAGACTCTGATCATCACATTGGACAGCCATGGAGAGGGAGAAACCCTAAAAATTCAATGTGCTCCGATTGACTCAACGACCACAGATCCAGAAAGAGGGCGAGGAGGCGATCAGGGTGGTGCTGGTCGGCGGCGGAAAGCTCCGACGACGCACCTGTGGCAGCGGCGGCGAGTGGGTCACACTCAAAAACTCATATCTACTCGAATATAGGCCAAACAGGTCGTCATCGACCCTAGGAACGGACTCAGGAGTCTCCGGCGACCCTTTCTGTGGCGGCAACGGCGAGTAGGTCTCGTCGGAGGTGGGTGCGTGGGATACACGCGCTGGCGACGGTGGAGGCGCGTGGCGGCTCCTTTCACGGAGCGACTTCCGACGTTGTGGTCGTCAGAGTTGGGCGCACCTTTCGGCCCTATGAACGACCCTAATCGGCGACGGCGGCAGCGGCAGTGGTCGGACAACGGCGACAGCGGCAGTGGTTGGACAACGGCGACGGTAGGTACCGAAGACTGTGGAATTGGCTGGAATAAAACCTAAGCTCTAGATACCATATGAAATAGGAAGAAGATTAGGAGAAATCTCCCTTATGTGTCTTTGCATACACATAGGGTAATGTATTTATAATAGTAGGCTAAACCCAAATACAAATGAATATGTAAAAATAACATAATAAGCATAGGGACTATGTTTCCTTAATTAACATAAACACACAACTAATATCTGACAGCTACCAACTTTTCGTGCGTAGTCTGTCTTCTTGAGTTTCCAGTTTCCCCCATACCAAATCCCCTTTGTTGAAACACCTGGGCTGAAACTTAGTATTATACCTCTTTGCTACCAGCCTCTTATAGGCCTCTGACAAGACGACAATCGTCTTCCTTCGCTCTTGGAGGATGTCGAGCCCCAATTTTAGCTCTTCCTCATTTAGATTGAAATCCTCTACTTGCCTTCACAACTTGGGCTCTCCTACTTCTACCAGCAACATGGCATAAGTTCATATGTTAGGTTGAACGGGATTTCTCCATTAGTATCGTACGGTGTGCAATTGTAGGCCCACAACACTTTAGGGAGCTCGTCCACCCAGGCTCCCTGAGCTTCTCCCAACCTTTTCTTCAGCTCAACGATGATGGTTTTGTTGACGGCTTCGGTTTGACCGTTCATTTGCAATTGTTCAACTGAGCGTGACATGTTTGATTTCTAACCTTTGTAGAATTCAACGAGCTTCTTGTCAATGAATTATCTGCCATTATTTGTGATTACCATTCGGGGTAACCCAAAATGACATATAAGCTTCCATACAAATTTCTGCACTTGTAGGTGTTAAGTCCTTGGCAAGTATACCAGATCGTTATCAAGTAATATAAAACGGGTAAGTCCGAGTATCGTTTTCCCGAAGGACTCTTAGGCTTTAACTTTCATATAAATAGATCGCATAATACTTGGAAAAGAATTAAACTTAGGTGTTTGATGCAAGATGAAAATAAACATGCAAAATGCAGTGAATCAATTGGCTAGAAGAAACTATAGATGAACGGAGTTGTTGGGGTTTACAATTTCATCTTATCCACTTTCTTATATCTAATCTTCTTATTTAATTTGCTTTATTATCATATTGTCATGCAAACGTCGCACATCTCTGCTGATTGAAGAGTTACTTGCACGAGACAAGGGTGTTTGACATCTTCCATAATATATACGCGTTACCATATTTCCATAATATATTATTATGTATGCATTCAAGTGCAGATTTGAATTCAAATGCAGGTTCGAAGAAAAGATTTCCTTCCGCTTAAACACCTTTAATTGAGATTATGTTCTTGGTATCTACTCTATCACGACAAATTCTTGGAGGATGCTAAACACTTACGAATTATCTTTGACACATCTGAATTTCATGTTGATCTTCAAACATTGAACCAAAGATGGAAGGGTCTCGCCTATATTTTCTATATTATCGAATCACAAGACTATAAAGCAGTTACATCTTAACCGACCTGTCTCAATTATATCTTTTATATTATATATCTTGCAGATCACAAGACTTTAAAGCAGTTACATCTCATCCGAACGGTCTCGTCTATATTTTTAGCTTGCAGATTGCACGGTACTAAAGCAGTTAAAAGCTCATCTATGGCACATCCTAATATGAATTTCAATTTTGGTCTCCAAGCAGTCGACCAAAGACCAACAAATCTTACTTTCTCGACCGATCAGCCTTATAGCATAATCTATTTATGATAATTAATTGTCGAATCTTGTAAATGCATTGGTTTATTTGGCTACTCTTTTTTCTAAAATGCAGATAGCCTCATCTTGCATACACCAAAAAAGGACGACGAAGAAACGTCCACAATAAAACTACAAGCAAACAGAAAGGAATGTAATCCCTGGCGTTAATGGATAGACCACATCCGGACACCCCAATAACTTATATCAAAAGGGATGCAATCCCTAGTGTTGACAGATAGACCACATCCAGACGCCTTAATAACATATATCAAAAGGGATGTAATCCCTAGCGCTGACGGATAGACCACATTCGGACGCCCCAATAACTTATATCAAAAGGGATGTAATCCCTAGCGTTGACA
>NW_014543790.1:46223-50488 GCF_000741045.1 Vigna radiata var. radiata | reverse complement strand
ATAACTTATATCAAAAGGGATGTAATCCCTAGCGTTGACGAATAGATCACATCCAGATGCCCTAATACCTTATATAAAAAGGGATGTAATCCCTAGCGTCGACGGATAGACCCCATCCGGACGCCCAAGTATAAACGTATTGTCGGATAAATCAACATCCGGACATTCATATACAGTTACAATGATCCGAGCGCAACCGATCATACAAGTAAGCCTAACTCATTCTTTATGTCTTAACTTATTCTTTTCTTTTCAGAACAAGTAAACAAGATATTATCAAGTCACCATCAACATAGGAAAAAGTTCTAGAAAGGACTCCCACCATTTACCACTCGGCTTATGGCAACGTTCAAAAAGAGGACTCATCAAGCCCACCGTTCGGTCCACAGAAGAGCAATGACTAGAAGCACGCTCTCCAAACACGACAAATAAAACCTCCCTCAAACTCATAATTCCTACAGTCAACCCTGGCTAAAGCCTAACACTTAACTCGGACTTGGGGGTATAATGTACGGTATGATATCCGGGGCGAGCGGTTACGAAGAACAGTTGATCGGTTATGTATAACATCATGTCTATGCTGGGCCAATTCTTATTATTGGGCTTGTAGTCCACCGGAATCAAAGACATCTTATTAAAGATATTGAGAATAAAATAATATCTAATTAAAAAAGTTGTTTATGAGTAACCAGGTAAAACTGTTTATATTGTACTCTGTTTATATTTTATTGAGCTTATGATAATCTATAAATAGAGAGCTAGGGCTACAAGTCAGGTACGTGCTAATCACATTCGATTCACGCTACATTCACACTTTATAGAAACCTAGTTCTTTGCTCATTCCTTCAGAATAATTAAATTAAGAACCGAGGCGAGCGGTCAAGATCCAAGAAAAGCGAGCGATCCAATCAATCCAAAGCATCTGAAGGTGATAAAGTTGTGTCCGCCAGGTCAGTCTCTCAGTCCCTAAAATTTACACCGAAACACAAGGGGTTGGGGAAAGATTGTATTATAAATGGATACAAAATTTGAGATGATTATTGGAGTATATTTTATGCTTATGCTTTAAATGTTAGCTCACTCATACATTTGTTTGTATTGTTTGGATGTGTGCCTGTGTAACGTTTGTTATACGGAAGCACATATAAAAATACAGATGGTTTTGGAGCTATGAGATTGTCGAGAGAGGAGATTTGCAATTGGGAGAAATTTGTTAAAGTTTTATTTAATTTATGCAAAGGACTAAAGAATTGGTTCAAACTATTTCTTTTCATGTTGTATTTGGTTATAAAATGTTTCAAGTTGTATTAAGTCATTTTGTAAAAAAAATTTCAATTTATTTTTGACTTGAGGAAATTTTAAATTTTATCGCGTTTTCAATTAGGGTGTTACAACAGGATGTATGGGGTCATCCATGATGATCGCCACAACTCCACACTTAGAAACTCCGTTGAATTTTGTAACTCCCATATGCACACTAAGAAAGTGTAAAGTCTTTTTGATCACTTAATGATTTCCTAGCTTCTTGGTACTCGTCAACTTTGACAATAAAGCAACCATTGTGTTTTGGTCCCTAAGGACATAACTAATAGTGAAGTTGTCAAAGTGGTTGCTAAATGTTAAACTTGAACTAAATAATGCATCATCTAGAAATTCTATGCTTGGATAATACTTAATACCTATCCTATCATAAATTTGGAGTCACTTTTCACCATAACATAATAAACATCCATCTTTTAAGCAAGCTTCATTGTGACTAATAAGGTTTTATATTCGCCTTGATTATTATTTTCTTTCAATGCAAAATCAATAAACATTATTTATTATTTGTATAGAATCTTCTTTATTCTCTAAATCATCTCACTTTTCCAATGGTTTATTCTTTCCTTATTTATAGATGGAAATCAAATTTTTAGTCTTTATTGTTTCGCTTTTTCATAATAGTATTGCTTCACTCGCAAGGTTATAGTACATTATGCACACTTTGTTTGTTTCATGTATTACATAATTTTGCAATAAACAACACTATTTTTGGAGTTCTCTTGAAACTTAACATATACTCATATATTTTTCGTCTAAACCATATTGTTTATATTTTGAAATATAATTAGTTAAAATCTAAAATTACATGCCTTGACATTGATTTTATGTGTATCATATCAAATTATCATAAAATATATCTCAACTTCTAGATGATGAACTCATACTAGATTGTTTAATTCTTTTTTAATATTTTTTCTATATTTTTTAAGGCTTGATTTATGAACTATTTTTAATAATACTTATATATATATATATGAAGAGGTTTTTTGATGTTCAGATTTATTTTTTAATTTTATCCTTTAAATAATTGTTTTCAAATTTAAATAATTATTTTTACTAATTTTATTCTTTATTCTTTTTCTAATTTAAATGTTTTTTAATTTAACCATTTTTAAAAAATTAAATAATTTTTTAATTAAAAATTTATATATAAAATAAATAAACGTTATTTATAATAAAATTTTAAATTTATTTATATTTTATTTAAAGATATTTTTAACAATATATAAAGAGGATATAATTTCTTAGTATACACGTTTCTCTTTTCCATTTATCATTGATAATTACTTTTTTCGTTTTATTTTCATATTTAAATTTTAAAAATATCTAATATTAAAAAATGGAACCTAATTTTAAAGTTTTAAATTTTCGTCATTCAAATTTTGCAAACTCATTTTTCATATTCTGAATATTATAATTGAGTTTATAGGAGTCAGACGGAAAATCAACAAAGTTATCATGGTTCACATCTTTTCCATTGTTGCTCACCATGTTTTTATTTTCACTCCTTTCACAAAAATGGTTTAAAACTGAATCTTATAATATTTTATTAATTTAATTAATATTTTGTCTGTTAGACATACACAAGAACAATGTCAGTTAGGCATACTCCTTCCATGACAACAATTAAAATTGTAACTGTTACAATAATTTTTATTTTAAGAATGGAATGAGAAGCAACTTAGTAAAC
Source organism: Vigna radiata var. radiata (assembly GCF_000741045.1). Classification (NCBI taxonomy): domain Eukaryota; kingdom Viridiplantae; phylum Streptophyta; class Magnoliopsida; order Fabales; family Fabaceae; genus Vigna; species Vigna radiata. The sequence goes on along the minus strand of NW_014543790.1, from coordinate 47,475 downwards.
AAAATTAAAAATATCCTATTTTAAAATAATTAAAAAAAAATTATTTTATAAGAAATTGATTTTAAAACTAAATATCCTATTTTGGTTCTATTTAAGTAAGTATATAGTAAAAGGAAAATGATACTTTAACAAACGAGATTTGACAAATTTTTTACACCCACTATGTGTCAGCGTGTCATTGGTTAGTCTTTAATAAAAAAAAATTCAAAAATGACGTGGACGGGCAGGGGCAGACAGAGGTCCGCTTTTATTTTGAATTGAGATTTCATTTTCAGATTTNAGGATTTGAAAGAAACCCTAGAGAGAGAAAGTCTCCCTCCCAACTATCAAAGCTCCGCGACCTTGTCACACCGTCGGTCGCCGCCGTTCGCCGTGCAACGACCACCGATCAAAGATCCGCCACCNATCAAAGCTCCGCCACCGATCAAAGCTCNGCCACCGATCAACGACCAAACCCCCTTGACGACTCCACCGTCGTTCGCCGCCGATTAACCGCCACTGGAGGACCACCCAGAAGCTCTAATCATCTTCGCGTCACTTTCCCACCGATCAACTTCGCACTCTTCCCACAAGTCGCGGGTCATATACACACCTTTAGGTGATGGACTNTTGGAAATGGACCAATTTTTGGGGTATGTTCCTTCATTTCATCATTTTTGGGGTACTTATACAACTTTTATTGAACTTGGTCATATGATTCATATTTTGTGTGCAATTTTTTGTTTGCAGGAGGAACTTCAAGACATTAGGGAGAACTATGTTTCTGATCCTCATAATGTGAGGCGAAAAAGAACTCTTGCAATATATACAGTTCATGTATAACATTTTNATGAAAGAAATGTATTATTAATATTTATTAGTAATGCAATTTGAACATTACAATGATGATTGTGTTAGATTTCGTAATGATTTTGACATGGTTTAATACAACACTGACCATTATTTGGGTACGATATTTGTTGCACAATGTCNAGGAATTGTTTTTAATTGTGTGTGTTTAAGGTGCTATTTACAGGGTCTTATTCTTTCACTAAAAAGATGCATTTCAAAATAAGTCTGATTGAAACATGCCCTTTTCGTGCAAGAACTTAGCTACAACTACCCAATTATAATGCTTTTGCTACCACTAAAAATNTGTGCACCATGACTTCAAACATAAACGTTTTCTTGGGGATGGACTGCAATGTAAATGTCATATCAAAACTTATTTAATGAATTTTATTCAATATATTTGGTGGATAACAAGTTCTGG
>NW_014543790.1:35258-45868 GCF_000741045.1 Vigna radiata var. radiata | reverse complement strand
CGAAAGTTAGTCTAAACTATCCACTTATACTGCCTTCACTACCACTTCATTCTCTACACCATGACTTCAAACATAAAGGTTTTTTTAGGGATGGACTGCAATGTAAGTGTCATATCAAAACTTATTTAATGAAATTTATTCAATATATTTGATGGATGATAAAGTCTGGAGTTCAAAGCGTCGATGTTCATTGAAAGATGCCCTCTTCGTCCATAAAGTTATCTTAAACTACCCATTTATATCGTCCTTGCTACAACTTTCGTTTCTGGAACATGAATTTATACAAACCTGCCTAACACAATAGTTGAAGATGATTGCCCATCTAAATTCACAAACTTGCCTAACTTTATGCACAAAAACATCACAATCACAAATCAAAGTAACTAAAACACTTTAATACAATCCAAATAACTTCGAAAAAGTGCAACGATGGAAATGTTTGTACATCAACATCAGTAGTTCTATTATCCAGGCCATGTACTTTTGTAACATCTTTTTAAGGTTTTCAACATAAAAATATAACTACTACATATTCAAGTACTCATTTCTTTCTTCATATTCAAGTACTCATTTCTTTCTTCTACCGTCTGCTGTGAATGGAGTTCTCTTGGCCATACTCTTAATCCTTCTTCGAGGTGCAGCTTTCATTCGATCATACATTGTGGTTTGGTTGAGTTCATGCTGACCTTCACACCTCGAGGTTTGTTCGTGATGTTGAACCGGTGTGCTTTGTAATGGATCTTTACTTGCACTAAACCGATTATCATCAAAGTCTTGACCAATATCATCACTTTTTACTTCACTTGCACTAAACGGCTTATCATCAAAGTCTTCAACATTGTCATCATTTTTTTCTTCCTTCAAAATACTCTTGAAATGAGCAATACTAGTTTTCATGCTGCCAATAACCCGCATTTCTTCTTCTATAAAGCGAGCTAATTTGACCTTATCTACTCTATTTTGCTGGTTCAATGGCACTTGATATTTGTCAACAGCTTCTTTCACTATAGCAAAAGAAAGCTCTTCTTTCGAAATCCCAACATCAACAACAACCTGATTAAGTTAACAATTTCCTTTTTATCAATAACAAAATATAATAAACATTTACTCAACACATTGCTTAAATGACAAACTACTCACTGATCCCTTATTGAAAGCATTCTTTATGAACTTGTCACCGATATTCACATCAATCCAATTTAACATCCTTGGGAACTTTGATATCCTTGTACTGTACTTTGAGTTGGATGTCACAAAATGATGACAAAACCATACCTGGAAAGGGTAAATAAAACAACATTGACACAATAAGTCATCACAAACCTTAACATATCAATCAATTTCATATATGTTACATGCATCATGGGTGTTGAGCTAATAACTATCATGGGTGTATCCTTTGTAGGATGGCATAACAAAGAGAATGACTGCCATGGAAGAGATAGCTGGAATGGATGTGTTATGCAGTGACAAGACAGCCACATTAACTCTTAACAAGCTTTCAGTGGACAAGAATATTATTCAAGTGTCAAATTTTTTCTTCCTAGTTCGTACAATGAAATTGAACATAGATAATGGTTTGATACAATTTCATATGGGCAAAATGTCATTGACTTACAAATATGAATTGGACAGGACATGGTAGATTCCTTCAAGCAAAGCTAATAATTAAACCACTCAATACTGAAATTAGACAACTCAACTTCTTAAAGAAACATATTATGGTAAAGTCATGACAAATGCTAAAAATTGACTTCAACTTACAATTTACGATAAAGCACTGCAAAAATCCTTTTCATATAATCAACCTTTACATTTTTTGGGTTTTTATGGAATCAATTATTTCATTATGAACTCAAGCCAACGTTCTAAGAATTGATTGTGTATAATTAAGTCCAAAGTACCATGAGATTAGATTCTTAAGAAGTATGAGCCAGATAAAAACAAAACTATAGAGTAGTTTTTCTTAAGGTTTATTTGTTAGTTAGTAATTATATATTCTTCCAAGAAATGGGCCAGAAAGGTATATAATAACAATACTATCCACAACCACAACGACTTTCCCAACATTAATTTAAACCTGAATAGACGTGATTCTTGCTTTTAAAATCTTGCTGATATGGTTTGTTGGTTCTCTTCCACAATTTTTTCAAATTTTTCAACTCATCCCTCCATCATGTTCTCTCTTTTAGCCTTGTGCAATATCCACATGGCTCCTACATCAGAGCTCTAATACCCATTGATGGAACTGGGATCAACTTTGGATATAGAAACCGTAACCAGAGAAACAAGAATGCCTCTATTGATCAACTTAAAAAAAAAGAGCAACAAGCTCAAAACAGACCAACAACATCAATTCATATAATACAGTACAATATTTATGAAAATCAACTTTGGACATCCTTTGAACTTAATGAACCATCAACAAATTCATATCGCATCATAAACACAGTCAACAGAGCATGGCATTACAATTTTCCATTAAGTACATAACAAAAAATCCAAAATATACCTAGCTCGCTAAATCAGAAAATAATCCACGTCAAGGCTGGAGACAGCACGAAGAGGGTGCAAACAACGGCGAACGACGACGACGGTGGCAACAGCGAGAAGTGGAAAGAGACTCGAGTAGTCGGCGTTTTCGGCCCGTCACGGTGACCGGTGGCCGTTGCGGGAAGAATGACCGGCGTGAAGAGTGGGAAGACCGGAGAAGATGATCGTCGGCGCAGCTGTGGGTGGACCTCCGGTGGACGGTGGCAAGGGGAACGACTCACAGCTGGGAGGGTTTCGTGAGGGTACGTTGCGGGAAGAATGACCGGCGTGAAGAGCCGCCAAGGTGGTCGGTGGGAAGAGCGGAGAAGATGATCGCCGGCGCCGCTGTGGGTGGACCTCCGGTGGACGGTGGCAAGGGGGACGACTGACGGGGCTGGGAGGGTTTCGTGAGGGTTTCGTTCTCTCTCTCTCTAGGTTTCCTTCTCAAAATCCTTCAAATGAATTTCAATTTGGGAAACTAGATGTTAAACCAATTTCTGCCCCTGCCCGTCCACGTCATTTTTGAATTTTTTTTTTATTAAAGGCTAACCAATGACACGCTGACACGTAGTGGGTGTCAAAAATTTGTCAAATCTCGTTTGTCAAAGTATCATTTTCCATAGTGAAAAATGTGATATATAATTGCGTATGATATAATAATCTCATACTAGATAAACTTCTTTTTATATTTCTTATCATTACAAAATACAGTCAAATTCAATAAGTAGGAATCTTTTTTTTTTAAGTTTATCAAATTTACAATTGAAATATATTTTTTAGATATTATATTAATTTTTTTCTTCTGTTTATTTTTTAACTTTTAATATTTGACATTGTTTTAGAAAACTAAATCTGTTCTTATTTTATGACGTGATAATTTTATATCTCCATAAAATAATTAAGTGTCATTATTATCTTTTTATCCTCTACATTAAATACATTTTTTAAATATATTAAATGTAGTCAAATTCATAAATTTTTATTTTTTTGTCATTGCATCTCCATAAATCTGTATATTTTTTTAATAAATCTAATATTTTACATAATTATAATCTTCACTTTTTTTTTTCAACGTCTTTTTTATCATTTGGGTACCAAATGAATTGACTTTGAAAAGTGGCAATAATAACAAAACAATTTGAAATGGACGTTATCTTTTCCAATTCATATCACAAATCTCATTATTTAATAAAATATAATTTAAGTGTCACAATTATTGTTGATTTTATTTCCGTGCTTTTAACATATTTTATATTCATAGAGGAGATGTATATTTGAAATTTAATTACTAAAAATACAAACAAGTATATTAGGAAATATGAGTTTTTTTTTTTTAAATTTAAAATTAATTTAATTCTATTTTGTGTTACATTTTTACGTAACATCTCATTTTAATAGAATAAAACTACTAAAATAAAACATTATATAGATATTAACTTATCAGAAACTACATATTATCAATGAAGAAGATCTTATTCTTGGAGAATAAAACTTTATCTATTTTATTGTTTTATTCTCAACCTCTCAAAAACTGAAAAAAAAAAAGTCATTCCTAAACTCATCATTTAAGGTGATCATCGCAAAAAAGAAAACACAAAAAAAAAAACAATAATAAGATGTTTACAATTAAAGAATGATACATATGTATATGTGTATACATATGTATACATATGTGTATATATATATATATATATATATATATATATATATATATATATATATATATATATATATATATATACTTATAAACTCATTTAAACATGTTACATACAACAAACATATCACTACATAGTCAGCAAACACTTTATGTATGACATTTATTATGATTGGATTCTACGGACTTAAAATGAATGATGAGCTATGGCGGGTTATGCACTTGTGGTGGCTTCTATTGCTTTGTAAAATCATTGCCAATGGGTTTCAACCTACTAGACTCACATGGTTAGTTTGTTCCACGCCTTGGATCATACTAGAAGCACCTAAGACTAAAACCTCCTACTACTCTCACCACATTTGTCAATCATCTCTATGTGAGAATGAATTACCATTAAAGTGTCAAGATAACCCCCAAGACTGAGCTCCCTATAATCAGACTAAAGATACTTGAAACTACACCAAGAATTCCACCTCGGAACTCACTTTCACAACTTTAAAACACTTTGAACCCGTGTACATACATCTCTTCACTTTTACATTGCATATTAATACATGAAAATACTAATCATACATTAAACAACTAGAAACACCATTACAACTCATTACAAGTTATATAATAATACAATTTTTCTTTTGTAGCAACTTGATAATCACACTTAAGCAAGGAAAACAACTTTAAAACTCTCATCATCAGCTCCGGAAGGGTCTAAAACTCCTCAAACGACCTAAAGAATGTCCAAAATGGATATCCAAATCCCTAAAAACTATCCAAAACTAGTGCAGTGGTATCAAGTACGACAATAATCGATTATCATATGTGATAATCGATTATTCTCGAGAGTTTTAAAGAAAATATGACCCTCTTACTGGAATAATCAATTATCAAGTGAGATAATCGATTATTCTAATAAGTTTTTTTTACAACAACCTGATTTTTCTGGCTTTGGTGCATACATATCCAAATGATCAATTTAGAATTTGTAACACTAATATTGATATGAAAACATGTTTATAGATGAAATTGAGTATTGCATTGGTTATTTGGATAGGAATTAGATGTATTAAACCAACTCAAAACCCTCAAAATGGACTGAAAACGAACCTAAGATGCAATTCTCACCTTCATGAAAAATTTTCACTGGTTTGAACCTGTATCCAAGTCCTAATTAGTCTAATAACCTGTTCTAAACTTTCTAAAACATATTAAACCCCTTACTTCAAAATCTCACTACTTAAAACCCCATTTTACACTAAAAACACTATAAACTTCAACTATACATTACCTTTTCATTACAAATCAGATTTCAATCACATTATACCTCCAACAAGTCTTAATTTACCTAATGACAACACCTCAATAATAGTTTTCCCATATCAGCCCCAAATTCTCAAACTCACATATGACCCCCCCCCCCTTTAGGCTTAAAACTCAATAATTTGACTAACTCTCACTCCAACAACTTCAGTTCAGTTTTTCAAGAAATAATTCCTTTCCTGAAGGAACATTTACTACATGGGAGGCTGTGGCAACAAAGTTTCTCAAGAAATATTATCCACAGTCCAAAGTTACTCAGGGAAGGCTGGAGATCTCATCATTCAAACAGGGCATGGAAGAAACTCTCGGGCAAGCATGTGATAGGTTTAAAAGCCTATTGAGGAAGACAGTAGTCCATGGGTTTGACAAGACAACTATAGTTCTTGCATTCCTTGGAGGGTTAAATATGCAATCAAAGATGATGTTAATGTTACCAATGAGGAGCATTGGTAAATCTTGAAGTAAATTGTTTTGATGATGCTGCATGAAGTTTTACTTGAAGAAGATATTAGAAATAATTAAAAGCAATTTGTAGAATATGAATGTAGTAAGAAAGTCTTCATAATTTGCAAAACTTGTAATTTTTACTGAAATAATCGATTATGTGAAGCAATAATCGATTATCATAAGTCTTTCAGGAATAATCGATTATTTCTCCAAATAATCGATTATCACTTTTTGAAAATCCTATAACGGACTTAAATAATCGATTATCACTTACAATAGTCGATTATTAATGGCAGTTGGGACTTGACCTTTGATATTCAGACTAGCTGGCTATATATTGAAGTTCTCAGAACTTCAGAAGTAACGTTGTTGAACAGAAGCTCTTGCAGAATACTGTTTTCAGAGGAAGTTCTCAAAAGCATTGTTCAAGTTCCCTTGCTTGGTCTCGTGAATTGGAGAAGCTCGTGTTTCGTGTGTCGATAGTTGGAGCAAGTTCTCTTCGAGTTAGCGAGGTGCTCTGCCTGGTTTCGTGAATAGGAGAGGCACGCGTTTCGTGTGTCGATAGTCGGAGCGGTTCTCTTCGAGTTGGCAGAGTGTTCATCTTCCGGTTCGTTCGTCGAAGGAAGGTTTATTCATTATATTTCATTCACTAATTTTGTAATNTGTGAAACTCATTTTTAGTGGAACTGTTAATCACTTTTTATAGTGATTAACGACTGGACGTAGATTCTTTTGAATCGAACCAGTATAAAAATTACTTGTGTGATTTTTCTACTCCCTACACTCTTTAATTTTTTTGCGCAACAATTGTTTGATAAATTTTCTCTTGGAAAATTTATTTTTGAAAACTGACCATTTTAATTTAAAAAGTGACCGAACACGATTTTCGCTAAAATTATTTTTATTCCGCTGCGTTATACTCTTCGAACGATATCGATTGTTCCAACAATTGGTATGAGAGCTTGCTTTGATAGTTTTTCAAAATTTGCGAAAATGGCCGGTCACAATCAAAATCTTGTATATGCCAAGGGTGCTTCTATTAACAGACCACCACTTTTTACTGGTGATAATTATGCGTTCTGGAAAGTCAGAATGGAAGCTATACAAAATGGTCCTTTTATTCCTAAAAGCACAGTTGATGGTGTAGAAGTAGAAAAACCATATTTTAACTGGACTGTTGAAGAAAATAGACGAGCTCAATTTGATATTAAAGCTCGTAATATTATTTCATTTGTCGTTGTACTTGATGAATTTTATAGAATTTCAGTGTGTAAGACAGCACAAGAAATATGAGAAGTCCTCAAAGTCACACATGAGGGTACAGAGGACGTGAAACGTGCAAGGAAGAACACTCTTACTCAGGAATATGAGATGTTCAGAATGCAACCTGGAGAAACAATTTTTGATGTTCAAAAGCGTTTCACTCACATAGTGAACCACTCGACAGGGTTGAGTAAGACTTTTGATACTGATGCATTGAATGTAAAAATTTTGAAATCATTGGACAAGTCTTGGCAACCAAAGGTGACTGCCATCTCGGAGTCTCAAAATCTCACTCAAATGTTGATGCCAATTCTGTTTGGAAAACTCTGTGAGCACGAGCTTGAGTTGAGAAGATTAACTACTGAAGAAGATCAAGGTAAAAGGAAGACACTAGCTTTCAAATCCGAGATCTCAAAAGGAAAGAGTTCTAAAATGATTGAAGATGATGATTCTGATGATGAGGAGAACATGAGCCTCATGATAAAGAAATTTTCCAAGTTTATGAAAGCAAAAGGTAAGGACAAATTTCGTAAAGAAAGGAGAGAAAATCAAGAATCTACTTCAAGTGTTAAACGCTATGGATGTAGAGAAAGAGGACACATGAAAACTGAATGTCCAAAGAACAAGAAAAGTGAAGAAAAGAAGGAAAGAAAGTTTTCAAAGAAAAAGAAAGCTTACATAGCTTGGGAAGACAATGCATTCAGCTCAACAAGCTCAAATGATTCAGATGAAGAAGCAAATATATATCTAATGACTGATTCAAAAGATACTAGAAGTCAAGTGATTCCAGCTTTGAATATAGTGAATTAGACTTGCAAAAAGCTTTCTTTGAATTAATGAATGAATCTGAAAAACTTGATGCTGCACATATAAAGCTTAAGAAAGAGCACAATGAATTAAAATTGAAATATGAAAAATTGCTTGATGACGAAGTTGTTTTAAGAAATAAAGTTAGTAATATGGAAACAAAATTGTCTGATTCAAATGCAACTGTGGAACCTGTTGAATGTTTATCTTGCAAAAGTCACATGTTTGACATTGATATTCTTGAAAATTTACTTGCAAAGGAAACAAAGCCTAAATCACATGCAAAATTAGATTTTGGTAGAAGCAATGTTAGGCGCGCACAATCATGTATCAAAACAAAAATTCTAAAACTAGAAGAACTTGTAGAGTTTGGGTTCAAAAAGGAACCTTTGTTAAAAATAAAGTGAATGATGTTTGTTGTTTATCCTGTATGAAGCATGGACATACATCAAACAAATGCAACATTAAACATTTTAGTGTTCCAAATGGAAAATTTGCATGGGTTAAAGTTGTGAAATGACATATGCTTGCATAAACTAACCCCAAGGACCCATAATGAGATTGGGGACCTAAAATTCTTGCTAATTTGTTTTGTAGGAACCTACTAAGTCAAAGAAGTCAATGTGGTATCTTGACAGTGGATGTTCAAGACAAATGACTGGTGACAAGAAAAGGTTTATCTCTTTTGAGAAGAAAAAGCAAGGATTTGTAACCTATGGGGATAACAACAAAGGTAGAATCATGGGAACCGGAGACATTGGAGGAGGAAACGCATTGACCATAAGAGATGTCTTGTATGTTGAAGGCCTCAAGCACAACCTCCTAAGCATAAGTCAATTATGTGACAACGGTCTCAAGGTAACATTTGAAAGTGATAAATACACTGTTTATTTTAAAGATTCTACTGATATTGCTTTGCAAGGTGTTAGGCATAACAATATTTATCTAATTGATATTGAAAGTGCATCTAGTCATTGTATAACATGCTTAATTGCTAAAGAAGAAAATCATTAGCTATGGCATAAAAGAGCTGCACATATTCATATGCAACATTTGAATAAACTGATTTCAAAAGATCTTGTAATTGGTTTGCCTAAACTAAAATTTGAGAAAGACAAATTATGCACTGCATGTCAAAAAGGTAAACAAACCAAATCTTCATTTTCATCCAAAAGCATGATTTATACTTCAAAACCTTTAGAACTGTTGCATATGGACTTATTTGGTCCGTCTAGAAATAAAAGTTTTGGTAGAAATTACTATGCTCTTAAAATTGTTGATGATTATACTAGATTTACTTAAACTTTGTTTTTAACCTTGAAAAGTGAAGCTTTTAAAGCCTTTAAATCTTTTGCTAAACGTATTCAAAATGAAAAAGATTTGAAAATCAAAACCTTGAGAAGTGATCACGGTGGTGAATTTAAAAATGAATCTTTTGAAAAATTTTGTGAAGAATATGGCATTGCACATAACTTTTCAGCACCTAGAACTCCCCAAAGTGTTGTTGAAAGGAAAAATAGATCATTAGAAGAATTAGCTAGAACGGTTATGAATGTATCTAATGTGCCAAAATATTTTTGGGTTGATGCAGTTAGTAGTGCTTGTTATGTGTTGAACAAGATGCTTATTAGGCCAATTCTAAAATTAACTCCATATGAACTGTTAAATGGTAGAAAACCAAATGTATCTCACTTGAAAATATTTGGATGCAAATGCTTTGTCTTAAATAATGGTAAAGATAATCTTGGTAAATTTGATGCAAAATTTGATGAAGCAATTTTTCGTGGATACTCTTTGACTAGCAAAGCATATAGAGTATTCAATAGAATAACTTTGATAATTGAAGAATCAATGCATGTTGTCTTTGATGAGATTTTGGACCTTGAGGTAAATCCTCTTGAGTCAAATAAACCCATTGCTGTATGAAGTAAATTGGTAAATCTTGAAGTAAATCTTGGTAAATCTTGAGGTAAATCCTCTTGAGTCAAATAAATCTTGAAGTATCAAAAAGGGGGAGATTGTTACCAATGAGGAGCATTGGTAAATCTTGAAGTAAATTGTTTTGATGATGCTGCATGAAGTTTTACCTGAAGAAGATATTAGAAATATTTAAAAGCAATTTGTAGAATATGAATGTGGTAGGAAAGTCTTCATAATTTGCAAAACTTGTAATTTTTACTGAAATAATCGACTATGGGAAGCAATAATCGATTATCATAAGTCTTTTAGGAATAATCGATTATCTCTCCAAATAATCGATTATCACTTTTTGAAAAACATGTAACGGACTTAAATAATCAATTATCACTTACAATAATCGATTATTACTGGCAGTTGGGACTTGACCTTTGATATTCAGACTAGCTGGCTATATATTGAACTTCTGATAACTTTAGAAGTAACGTTGTTGAACAGAAGTTGTTGCAGAATACTGTTTGTCAGAGGAAGTTCTCAAAAGCATTGTTCAAGTTTCCTTGCTTGGTCTCGTGAATAGGAGAAGCTCACGTTTCGTGTGTCGATAGTCGGAGCAAGTTCTCTTCGAGTTAGCAAGGTGCTCTGCCTGGTCTCGTGAATAGCAGAAGCTCACGTT
>NW_014543790.1:22433-34998 GCF_000741045.1 Vigna radiata var. radiata | reverse complement strand
TGTGAAACTCATTTTTAGTGGAACTGTTAATCACTTTTTATAGTGATTAACGACTGGACGTAGATTCTTTTGAATCAAACCAATATAAAAATTACTTTTGTGATTTTTCTACTCCCTACACTCTTTAATTTTATTTGGGCATCAACTGTTTGATAAATTGAGAAAATTTATTTCTGAAACCTGACCATTTTAATTTAAAAAGTGACCGAACACGTTTTCCGCTAAAATTATTTTTATTCCACTGCGTTATACTCTTCGAACGATACCGATTGTTCCAACAGTTAAATGCTACAGCCGGAGGTGACAAAGAGGAAGACTGAGGATGAAGCTTATGAGCTTATTGAGAGTATGACAGATAATGAGGAAACATAGAGTGAAAGTGCTGATTTTGTTCAAGAAACTTCAGTGTCACAGAATAATAGTTTAATGATGGAGCAGAATAAGATAATTGCTCAGCAGTTGGAGATAATTATTCAGAAATTGTCTGCTTTACCATAGGAAATTATAACAGTTTCAAGAATCTCATAGGAGCCTCAATTCATGCCAGTACAGAGGAGTGCAAAATCTGAAGAGATCTTTCAAAGAGTTTTGAATAGCAGTGTGTTATATGTTGACCGTGTGGAGAAAAGTGAAGCATGTGAGATGATTACTAGAAATGGGAGAGTATTGGAGGAGAGAAAAGTTGAAAAAAAGAGTGTTGAAAAAAGAGTGATCAGAGGGAGGAGAGTGAGAGAGAAAAAATATGATGAATAAAAATTTGAGAGATGAGGGTATTAGTTAGGAAGAAGAGGTTGTAAAATTAAACGAGAAGGAGTATGTTAAACCTTTGCCTTATCCAAAGACATACTCTACAAGGAGAAGGAAAAGCAATTTGAGCGCTTCATGGAGATCTTTAGGAAGCTGGAAATAACCATACCTTTTTCTGAAGCACTTCAGCAAATGCCATCATATGCCAAATTTTTAAAAGAACTTCTCATGAAAAAAAGGAAGTATGTTGAGAAGGGAACTGATGGATTGTCGCAACCCATACAAATTTGATTGCATATTAGGAATGCAGTATAGTGCTAGGAAGTGACTCCTAGGTCGTCTCTCAAGGACCAAATTGGTTCGAGAATTAGGTCAAACACGAAGTGGGGGGGTTGTGAAAGGTGTTTCAGTGAATGCAATTAGACTAAATTAAAACACGCGAATAAAACCTAACTAGCAGAATCACAAAGGTCGGATACTCAGCTAACATTACGACTAAATTATCACAACTAAACGTGCTAGACAAAATCAAAGTAAGCGAAAACAATAAACCGAACAGTCCTATCAATTAAAGTAGGGATCAATCAATGTAAACTAGCCAACTAATTACATTATGCTTAAAATAAATGGATAAGTTAACAATAAAAATAATTAAGACCGAACACATTCTAACTAAAGCAAGGAAACATAAACTTGGGTGATAAAATAAAGAGTGGCACATGTTGAAAAGAACCGAACAAGCGTACGTGAAATTCCTAGTTGCAACTACAATAGCCAAATAATATGAAAATGTGCATGTTTCTAAAAGCAAATTAAATTCCTAATAAACATCCATCACAGACCGTGACCATTCCTAAACCGTGACACCACCTAAAAGATCAACTCCTACTTTATTCCAGCGTGAAGGTCGTAGGCCTCTTCCCCAATTAATTCATCCCCCTTCACATCACTTCAACCAGAATGTAAATGAGTGCGTGACAGTAACATTCCCAAATACAATCAAAACACCGAATAATAAAAAAAAAATATTGAAAGCAGCGTGAAGATTAAAAGCAGTGTCACAGAGCTTCCTTCTTAAAACAAAATCATAACAGCGTGTAGAATTAATTATCAAATTAAAACAAAGAAAATGAATCAGCCTTACTTAATCATTCAGCCACCGAGACCCTTGTGCTAAAATCAAAGGAACAAAGAAACAATATCCAAAGCAAAAGTAATGGCTATAACAATCGTAGAAATCAATAGAAGAAAGAAATATTAAGGCCAGTGCTTCTCAGTTCCAGCTGAATGAAAGAAAAATGGAGACAAGATGAGCTCCCCAAAAGCTAGATGCTAATACTCTGCTCAAGGTGGCTGTTGCACCTCCATGTTGAAAATAAAAAACACCATTTTCTTCCTCTGCACCATGTTCCAAGAGTTTTTTTTCTAATGTAACAGTGTTCCCCTTATATTCTGTGCATGTGGCGGCTCTGTCTTTTTCAATCTCGAGGACCCCTACTTTCTTGACATCACCAGCTTCTTTTCAGCCCAAGAGAATCCTCTTCAAGCACCTCCGAATTTATTTCCCAAGCCGTGACACACCTCTCCAATGTGTGGGTTGCAGCCTGTTGGTGGACTTGCTGCTGCTGGACTCCTTGCTTGATGGATGCGTGAACGTTGCTGCCATTAAGGTTGCCAGCTTGGGCCGTGAGCTTCTGTGCAGCTGCTGGGCCGTATGGAGAATGTTGTCTGAGACTTGGTGCTGCAGCTATTGGCCTATTTTTCTCACTGCCACCACATGCTTCTGAACCTTGCAAGCTTCAACCCAAGCAGATCAATGTGTGGAATATGGGTGGATGCTGCTGGACATCACCCCTTCCTGGACGTTGTTGGACTCACCTCTTCAACTCATCATGTGCATTTCATTCTCGGTGGCAGTTGGACTTTCATGGGCCCTTTCAAAATCGTTACTGCCCTCCATTCCAAATGATGAATTGTTGGACCGTGGCAGCACCGTTTTCACCTCTTCAACACTCAAAAGGTCTTTATTGGTGAAATGGGGCCAAGGACAAGGGAGGATAAAATATGGATGAGAAGCTACAAACCAAAAGAAATAGAGGAGCAATGGGGAATAAGTGAAAACACAGTCAAATCACACCTAAAACCCTCTAATTCAATCCTCTTCTTGACTCCATTATTCACAATTTTTTTTTAATTTTTCTTAATTTTCTGTATTTTTTTTTTCTCATCTTGTCTCTTTTCTTTTCTCTCAATATTGGACATAACTCTAAGAGACAAGATACACCATGTATTTACGAAAACACAAACAAAAAGAGGAACCAATCTAGCCAATTCATCTGAATATCCCAAGAGACCACACTTATTCCCAAAACACTTCCAAAGCTCCAAAATTCCCTAAGGTTAAGGTAATCATGGTTTTTCAGTTAGGGCTAGTGTATGAGCTTCAAAACAAAGAGATGGGGAAAGTATAGGCTCAAAAGAGTTATCAAAGGATCACAACAAGGTAGGCTCATTTGGCTAGAAGGGCTCNACAACAAAGCTGCCTTTATCACTTCCAAACATGCATATCAATCAAGAATCATCAAATAGAGTCAGAGGATTAGAACTTAAGCCAACAAGGAGGACTCTTCAATTGGCAGACAGATCTCTTAAATATCCATATGGAGTGGCTGAAGATGTTATAATCAAGGTGGATAAATTTTTATTCCCGGTGGATTTTGTTGTTATGGAGATGAAGGAAAACGAAGATGCACCTTTGATTCTTGGAAGACCTTTTATGAAGACAGCCAGGATCTCAATTGATGTGGAGAATGGTAAGCTGAAAGTCAGAGTACAGGATGAAGAGGTAAATTTTGACGTTTTTCAAGCAATGTCACACCCTAAAGATAATAAGTCATGATTTCAAATAGACATTGCGGAAGAACTTTGTATATTGCAAGAGAAGAGAATGCGAAATGCATCTTTACTAGAGAAGACTCTCATTAATGAATGTGAAGATTTACAAGAAGAAGAGGATAAAATGATTGAAGAATTTGTTCGTGATTTAGAGGTAACAAAGGAACTGTCAACAGAAAAGGCCAGTTTTGAAAAGATTGAACCCAAAGAGGAAGTGAAAGAAAGCAAGCTTGAATTGAATAAGCTACCACCACATTTAAAATATGTATTTCTGGAAGATAATGGAGGAAAGCCAGTTATTATTAGTACTTCATTATCTCTAAGAGAAGAAAATAAGTTGGTGGAAGTTTTAAAAGTAAATAAAGGTGTTATAGGCTGGTAAATTGCAAATCTTAAGCGTATAAGCCCCACATACTGTATGCACAGAATTCTTATGGAGAATGATTATAGGCCGGTAGCTCAGCCGTAGAGGAGACTGAATCCTGTTATGAAGGAGGTCGTGAGAAAGGAAGTGTTGAAGTTACTAGAAGTAGGAATTATTTATCCAATCTCTGACAGTAAATGGGTGAGTCTAGTTCAAGTGGTTCCAAAGAAAGGGGGAATGACGATGATTCATAATGAGAAAAATGAACTAATCCCTACACAAACAGTTACTGGATGGCGGATGTGTATTGACTACGAAAAGTTAAATAGAGCTACCAGAAAGGACCATTTTCCTTTACCTTTTATGGACCAGATGCTAGAAAGATTGGCTGGACAAGCCTCCTATTGCTTCCTTGATGGCTATTCTGGATATAATCAAATTGTGGTGGATCCTGAAGATCAAGAAAAAACAGCCTTTACATGTCCTTTTGGTATATTCGCTTATAGAAAAATGTCATTTGGATTATGTAATGCTCCTGCTACATTTCAAAGATGTATGCAAGCGATCTTTGCGGAGTTTATGGAGAAAAGCATAAAAGTCTTCATGGATGATTTTTCAGTGTTCGGAGATTCTTTTCAAAGATGTTTGATCAACCTGGATGTTGTTCTTAAAAGGTGTGTTCAAACAAATCTTGTTTTGAATTGGGAGAAATGCCATTTTATGGTTACATAAGGAATTGTGTTGGGACACAAGATTTCAGCCAGGGGGATTGTTGTAGACAACGCAAAAGTGAAGGTTATCGAAAAGCTTCCACCACCAACAAATGTGAAAGGAATCCGGAGTTTCTTCGGCCATGCTGGTTTCTATGGAAGATTCATTAAAGATTTTTCGAAGATTGCTAAGCCATTGAGTAATTTGCTTGTTAAGGATACACCTTTTGAAATGAGTCCGGAATGCTTGCAAGCTTTTGATGTCCTAAAGAAAAGCTTAATTTCTACTTCAGTAATTGTAGCTCCAGATTGGAATAAAGACTTTGAGCTTAAGTGTGACGCCAGTGGTTATGCCATAGGTGCTGTGTTGGGTCAAAGAAGAGAAAATATATTTCATGTTATTTACTATGCTAGTAAAGTTTTGAATGAAGCCCAGCTGAACTATGCTACTATAGAGAAAGAATTTTTGGCTATAGTCTATGCACTGGAGAAATTTAGATCTTATCTTATTGGATCTAAAGTGATAATTTATACGGATCATGCGGCTATAAAATACTTATTAGCAAAGCCATACTCAAAGCCACAGTTAATCACGTGGGTGTTGTTGTTACAAGAGTTTGACGTGGAGATTCGTGATAAAATGGGAAGTGAAAACTTAATTGCTGATCATTTATCCCGGTTAGTTAACACTGAAGTAACAAGCAAGGAGAAAGAAATTTGGGAGTCTTTTTCAGATGAAACTCTCTTATACATTCAGTAAAGGCCATGGTTTGCTGATATGGCTAATTTTAAAGCTGCAGGTATCATTCCTGAGGAATTAAATTGGCAACAGAGAAAGAAATTTTATTCTGATGCTAAGCAATTTATATGGGATGATCCGTATTTATTCAAAATTGGAGCAGATAATTTGTTGAGGAGATGTGTAACGAAGGAAGAAGCAGAAGGAATCCTTTGGCATTGTCATAATTCTCCTTATGGAGGTCATTATAATGGAGAGTGAACGGCTGCAAAAATTCTTCAGTCAGGATTTTATTAGCTCACTTTGTTTAAAGATACTCACAATCATGTTAAGAATTGTGACAAGTGTCAAAGGACAAGAGCTATTTCAAGAAGACATGAGATGCCATTACAGGGTATTTTCGAAGTTGAAGTGTTTGATTGTTGGGGGATTGATTTTGTTGGGCCTTTTCCACCATCTTTTAATAATGAATATATTTTGGTGGTTGTTGATTATGTGAGTAAATAGGTGGAAGCTCTAGCATGTCCTAAGAATGATGCTAACATGGTGATTAAATTTTTGAAAAGGCAAATTTTCTCATGTTTTGGAACCCCTAGGGTACTTATCACTGATGGGGGGTCTCATTTTTGTAATGCTCAGCTTGCCAAGGTACTTAGACATTATGGGGTGAAACATAAAGTGGTTGTTTTTAAGTCCTTGGCAAGTATACCAGATCGTTATCAAGTAATATAAACGGGTAAGTCCAAGTATCATTTTCCCAAAGGACTCTTAGGCCTTAACTTTCATGTAACCAAATCTTGTAAGACTTGAGAAAAGAGAATAATATTGGTGGTGGTATGCAAAGAACAAAAATAAACATGCAATGCAATTGATTCAATTGGTTTTGAGAACTATGGAAGAATGATGTTGTTGGGGTTTACAATTTCATTTTATCCACTCTCATATATCTACTCTTCTTATTTAATTCACTTATTTATCTAATTGCTATGCATACTTTCTTAATTACCCTTAACCCAATTCCTTGGTGAAAAGAGCCTATCACTAATTACCGGCTTGCTATCCCTAGCCTCCCCTAGTAACTAATAATGCAACGCGTTCTGAAGCAATTACAATTTACCGTCCTACCCCTATCCCTAAGCGATATTGGTATAATCAAGGAATTTCCCACCAGTTCATGACATTACCGTACGTCCCCATATCGATAAAGACAAACAACATTTACTGAATGAGTTAAACAATAAAAGCATTGAGCGCAGATGAGAACCCAACAATTGATGAACAAGTATATGACAAGCATGTGAAATAAATAAGAATTTCAATATATGAGAGTTTCAAAAGATTACATTGTTCCCCAACAACAAAGGGTTTAGTTCACCATTGACATGGTGAAACTAGATGAAAATAATGAAAGAATGGAAGAAATAACCCTAAACTTGGTTGAATGAAGCCTAAGCATCCAAGGAACCTCCTCCAAGGTATGTGGAATAGCTCTGGACGTTCTCTCTGCCAAAAGAATTCCTTTCTAATTCGTACTGGGGCTATATATAAGCCCAAAAAGATAACAGATAGATAACAGAAAGATTTACAGAATCTAGCTAAAAAAAACAGACAACCGCCCAGGCGCCTAATTTGACCGCTCAGCGGTTTGCCTCTAGCCGCTCTGACTGCTCAGCGGTCAGTTTTGCCACTGAGCGGTTTCCCTCTAATCGCTCTGAGCGCTCAGCGGACCATTCTGGCGCTCAGCGGCTTGCTTGACCCTTCTTTTCATCATTTTTCTCCTTCTTTCATGGGTCTAAGTCCACCTTACTTCACTTCCATCTTCAATTCATCTAAAAACCCTGCAAAACAATGCAAAACAATCATAATATCTCTAAAACCAACTTTTGACTCTCAAGAGACTCAACTAAGTGTTTTACTTGATTTAGAGCTCATTCTAAGCCTATATAGGGTGTGTTTTACTATCAAATTTAAGTATGAAAATAACGGTTTTTAGACCGTTATCAGTTGCACCTTATCATCCGCAAACAAATGGTCAAGCTGAAGTTTCTAACAGGGAAATCAAGAGGATATTAGAGAAGACAGTTGTTTTTTCACGGAGAGATTGGTCACATAAATTAGATGATGCTCTTTGGGCATACAGGACAACTATGAAGACTTCCATGGGATTATCACCTTTTCATATGGTATATGGGAAAGCATGTCACTTGCCAGTAGAGATGGAACATAAAGCTTTGTGGGCTTTGAAATTTTTGAATTTTGATCCTCATGAAACTCAAAGCAAATGTAGAAGTCAATTGTTGGAGCTTGAAGAGATGCAGTTACATGCATATGACCCAAGTGGAAAAAGTGGCTCTCGCCCTCCTAACCGCTTCCAGGCAACTTCAACCATACTTTCAAAGCCATCAGGTAGTCGTACAGACTAACCATCCGGTCGCTAAAATCCTTCGCAAACCAGATCTTGCCGGACGTATCGTTGCGTGGTCGGTGGAGCTATCCAAATTTGGGTTACGATTTGAGCCACAAGGCTCCGTTAAAGGACAACATCTAGCAGATTTTGTTGTCGAATCCCCACAGTCATTGGAAACATCGTTGTGGTATCTTAATATTGATGGTTCCTCGGACAAACGAGGAGGAGCAAGTATAGTACTTGATGGTTCCTCTTATAATTGAGCAGACCATCTCTTTCAACTTCAACCTCAGCAACAACCAGGCAGAATATGAAGCATTGATCGTCGGGTTGACTCTAGCTCGAGAACTGGAAATCGATCGTATCGAGTGCAAAATGGACTCTCAATTGGTGGTTGGACACCTAAACGGAACGTTTCAGGTCAAAGACAACCATTTGCTGCAATATTTCCACAAGGTTAGTGATATAACCAAAACTTTTTCCAGTTTCACAATTTGCCATGTGCCCAGATCACAGAATTCTAGAGCAGACCTCTTATCCAAGCTGATGCATGTCCGGAGCAAAACACAATTATTCTCGGTTATCAAGAGCACTCTTGATAAATCAACACTTGAGACGTTCACCACCGACGTGAACGCCACGAGAACCGATTGGAAAAAGGAGATCCTGCAATTGATGGTCCAGCAAGAACAGAGGGGGCAAATCAGTGCAACCGATTCAAAGCGAATCGCTCGGTACACAATGATAGGCGACGAATTATACCGACGAGGATACACTTCACCCTTGTTGAAATGTTTATCCGACGACGAAGCTAAATATGTCATGCAAGAACTACATCACGACATATGTGGAGCACACTCAGGAAATGTTTATCCGACAATGAAGATCGACTACGTTGATTTCGTTCGCAAGTGCATCTCTTGCCAATCCCACGGGAATAATTTTCGGGTTCCCCCAGAGAAACTTCACGAAATAATATCACCATGGTCGTTCGTCCAATGGGGAATGGACATAGCCGGACCCTTACCAACCGGCAAATCCCAATGTAAATTTCTTCTAGTAGCGGTCGACTATTTCACTAAATGGATTGAGGCGGAGGCTTTAGCATTAATCATTGCTCAGAAGGTTCAAAAGTTTATCTGACAACTAATATGCCGATTCGGCATCCCAAAGAGAATCATAACTGACAACGGTTGGCAGTTCATCGAACGCAAATTGGAGGAATTTCTAACAAGCATGGGGATCCAACATGTTACTAGCTCAGTAGAACACCCCCAAACAAACGGTCAGGCCGAGGCCGCAAACAAAACCATAATTTTCGAACTAAAAAAGCGATTGGGATCAGCAAAGGGGCTATGGGTAGAAGAATTACCTGAAGTACTATGGGCTTACAGATGCACTCCGCACGGGTCGACTGGAGAAACTCCCTTCAATCTAACCTACGGAACTGACGCAATGCTACCAGTTGAAGTAGGCGAACCATCCCTCAGACGGATCATCCAAGACATGAATCTCAATGAAGAACACCTTCGTGTCAACCTTGACACTTTATCCGAACGGCGAGAGGCAGCAATGGTGAGGAACGCGGCTAAAAACGACTAATCTCTAGGCGTTTCAACACCAAAATCAAACCTAGAAATTTTACTGAAGGAGACCTCGTATGGCGCAAACGGGGGAATGCCAGACAATATCACACACATGGCAAACTAGCAGAAAGTTGGGAAGGACCTTTTCGGGTCACAGAAGACTTGAAGAACGGAGCATATCGATTGGAATTTCTTGACGGCAAGGCTATCCCAAACACTTGGAATGCTACGCACCTTAAATTCTATTACAGTTAGAACAATATTTTTCCTCTAAATTCTTTATGTTTTACGAGCATCCAGATTTAATTCCTCAACTTTATATTATGAACATCCAGATTTATTTCCTCAACCTTACATTATGAATATTTATTTCACCAATATTTCTCTATGTTTAACACAAAGTTGGGACCGATCACGTCCACCGTATCATGGACGCTTAAGTCCATCAAACACGATTCATGGACGCTCTAGTCCATCAACACGTCTCATGGACACTCAAGTCCATCAACACGTATCGTGGACGCTCAAGTCCATCAACATGATTCATGGACGCTCAAGTACATAAACACAATTCATGGACACTCAAGTCCATCAACACGTATCATGGACGCTCAAGTCCATCAACACGATTCATGGACGATCAAGTCCATCAACACGTTTCATGGACACTCAAGTCCATTAACACGACTCATGGACGCCCATGTCCATCCGCACGATTACAAACTAAGCCCTAGACCGACCGTGTCTAGAGGCCTCGAAACCTAGAAAAGGCAAAGACTAAATCACGTTCTGCCGCATCATGGACAACCAAATCCATACAAAATCTACACCTTTTAAGATCAAACACATTAACACTACTTCAACGGTAACATGAGGCAAGTTTGAAAATCAGACAAGACATACAAAACATACAATATATTTTGCACAAGCGCGCTAACAAATTGTTTCACAAGCGAAAGCAAGGTCAATTATAATAACACGCAACAAAAGGTTATACAAATTCAGAAGTTTGTCAACAAAAATACAAAGCTTAAAATATTCAACAAGTTAACAAAAGAAGCATAAAACTCAGACATTCTGAGAGTCTGGAATCTCTTCAACAGTAACAGAGTTGGGATCGGCCTCCCTCGCGGTCGCTTCCTCCGTTTCTACAACTGGTTCACCTTCAGTAGTGAACACACCATCTGGGATATCAACAATGGGCACCATCCGCCCTTGATATAAAAATAATATATCTAACACTCCCTCTCAAGTTGATGCATACAAATCGTATGTACCAAGCTTGTTACTAATATAATAAAAAAACACTTAGTGAAAATATCTACTTTTGCACTCAAATGACACCAAATTGTTAATGATTGGTGAAGACGACATAGAAGCAAAATATCAATCCGACTTGCCAACAACAAATTTGGGAGGTTGCATCATATAAATCTCTTTTTGCAAATCACCATTAAGGAATGCAATGTTGACATCTAGTGGATAAAGAGGTCATTGCTGAAGAGCCACCACAACTATAAATAAACTAACAAAATCCATCTTTGTCATTGGAGAAAAAGCATATATATGTATAGGTCAAACAGGTGACATGATAGAAATTAGAAGAAACAACAATGAAAGAAGACATTGGTGAACATGAGAGAGAAATCCAAAAAACTATGGAGAATTATACTGGATAGTGGTGGAAAACCACAAAACTTCAACTAAGATGACTTTGAAAAAGGAGATTACCATCTTTAGTGAACGACGACCAGTAGTGACTAAAAGCGATAAACTACAGCAGACGAGGTTGCCATCAACAACGGGAGGTGGCCTGTAATGGTGGACAACGGTAGACTGTAGGGACTAGATTGCCATCAGTAATGGATAGGGCTTGTAGTGGCGAGCAATAATATACTATAGGGACTATATTAGACCACATAGAAACAGACTCCCCATCATAGCGAACGACAAAAACGATGGTGCGCCAATGACAAACAATGAAGGTGGAAGATCTGGCTCTTCGAAAGAATGACCTCCTTTATTCATTAAAGCACTTAGAAACAGAACTGAGGTCGTAGATAGTGGACAACAGGGAAAAAGACATTGTAGAGTACTGAAATTAAAAGAGCATGATTGAGATACTCAAACACATGTGTTAAAAGAAAAAAAATTCTTAGGACAATCATTGATGGCACAGTAGTCGCTTGATCAAGACGATAAAAACCATGTAGTCGTCAGTCATAACTGGAACTTCAGCTACTACGACAAATGGCGGTGTCGCTAACAACGATGGTAGACAGAACGGTCGCCAACAGTGCCTTGTGCAATGATAGAGTGGATGAAATTTTTTATATAAAAGAACCTTACACTCTAAATACCATGTTGAATATAATGAAAGTTGTGTATGAGATTAATATCTCTTATGTTAAATACACACATAAGATACTTTATTTATAATAAAATAAACGAGTTAAGCGCAAAATATAAATAAAAAATAATAATAAATTAACTAAAGATAAAAGATAAAAATAATATAAATATAATATATCTAATACTATCGAATGTCTACCATTAAGTTAAAAGTCATAGTTGATAATTTATGAGTTAGTCCAAGTACCATAATTCAATCTGACTTAAGTTACTTGCTTTTGTCACATGATATTAGAAAAATCAAGATCCATAAATCATGAAAAAACTCAAGACACCATCAATAAATTTATGAATTCTTTTTATTTATATAATACATATTTTATCTATTTATATCCAATATGAAACTTTTAATTCACTGTAAATTCCTAATGTTAAAAAAATTTAAATTCTTTTTATAAAAGTACATTATTTTTGCTCTTTTCCGATTGATGTTTATAGATTTTAAACAATGCAAATATCTTTACGTCATTCCTTGATGACTTCTTATCATTTTCACTTCTCACTATATACGAAGCATCTAATCTTGTTACCCATTAATCAAATTCATCTTTTTTAATAATCATGCTTATGATCATACTGTTCTAACCTTTACATTTTGATACTGTAAAAATATGTTTAGTTCTGACATAATTATGATAATGTTGCCTCCTACTAAAGTTGCATTTGATGAACAAACATTGTTTTCCGATGCTCTAATACTATTAC
>NW_014543790.1:19886-22088 GCF_000741045.1 Vigna radiata var. radiata | reverse complement strand
ATAGAATTCATTCGTAAAAGGGATAGAGTTTATTTAATTATGTTAACATAAAAATAACCTTTTATATATTAAATATATTTTGGAAACAATTTCTTATTGGTAGGAAGAAGTGTTATACTAATACAGCCAAGTGTCTAGGTTAACATAACTTTACGTCTTTTCTATCATAAATGGACAATAAAAACGGATAATGCAACATTTCATATTATTTTTTTTACTTTACACCTTTATGTGGAAAACAAAAAGATAATCGAAAAAAAGTGTGGAGGAGAATGAAATTTATCCATGAATGCATGCATTGATAAAAACAAATTATTAGATTTTATTCTTCTCAGTTTTTCTTCCTTTTATTTTCTAATTAAAAGTATGTGAATCAATATTAAAAGTTAGGCCAATAATTCATAGAAATGTATGTTGAGAGAAAAATAAAAGAGTATAGTGGGTGTGCTAGGAAAATGAGCTTAGCTCACAAGATGAGAAAATGTCATAAGCTTCTAATTCAACTTTAAAGGTAACATTTGGTATATTTTTTTGGTTTTTTTCTCTTTCATAAAAGTGACATCTCTTTGATTAGAGAAAACAAAGTAGCATGTCGTTTTCCTAACTCTTGCAATAGCTCTATTTTTTGGATTTTTCAATTAATTCTTTTTTTTCTTTTGAGGATTTTTATTTACATGTGTTTAGTTCGTGATTTTAAAATATCATCGAAAATATAACTATACTAAATTAAAATCAGTATCTCAAAATTAAGACTATAAAAATGAGTCGATTCCACCCATTCAGCCTATTAAAATATATAAAATTGTGTTTGAAAAAAAAATCTAAATTATATTTTAGCTCCCTATCCCTAACATTTATTTAATTGTTTTGTAATGATTTTCATTATTATGTGACTTGGACTAAAACTAAGAGATGGAGAGTTAAAATCTTGAAGTTAACTACTAAATGTACCCCTCTAATTGCTAAAGTACTCCTACATTATGTGCTTTTCAGCTTTTGATATTATCCAAAACAACTTT
This sequence comes from Vigna radiata var. radiata, assembly GCF_000741045.1. Classification (NCBI taxonomy): domain Eukaryota; kingdom Viridiplantae; phylum Streptophyta; class Magnoliopsida; order Fabales; family Fabaceae; genus Vigna; species Vigna radiata. The sequence continues at coordinate 21,069 of NW_014543790.1, read as the reverse complement.
CCAATTTGCTAAGCATGCCCCTAATTGCAAAGTGGGAAGATTGGCCCTCAACAGATTATTCAAATTATGTGCAATCTTTTCAATATATAGTAGCTACAAAGATGGTCAGTGGTTATGATATTCCAAATTAAAGCACTCAAGTTTTGCAAAAATGAAACAGTCCTTCTCAAGAACTTAAGAAAATAAAAATACTTTTTTCTTAAGTTAGACGTTGGCTAATTTTTATAGATTTTTTTCTCATCTAATTTCTTATTTTAAACATATGTATAAACTAATTTTTGTTTATCAAAAATATTATCTAAATATATTCAAACACTTGCAAACTTGGTCGCTAAAGAAAGATGTTAGTGAGAGAAAAATGAAAGGAAGGAGGAATATTGGAAGGAGTGGAGTGAGGGAGAAAAGGGGAAAAATAATTAAGTAAAATTATTAATAAAAGGTAAAGAATATGAAAAATTTTGAAGAGTATGTCTAGCAATTTATTAACTTGAATTTAACAAGTAGTAAATTCAATAAACATTTTATATATATATATATATATATATATATATATATTTAAAAAATTTATGAAGACTGTATCATTGATCTTTTTATTGCTACGAAAATGACTAATATTTGTTGGAGAAACTAATTAGATTATGATCTACTCTTCCAACTACATTTTTTTCCATCTACATGCTTGAACCCCAGATTCTTACTTAAGAACTAAGTAAGTTCCATCAATACTAATGATATGTTCATCATTTGCATAATAAAACATAATGGAGCTTCTTCATTTCTTTTCTTATTAATATATATTTATATTTTAACATACTTGTTTGTTAGGAAATTTGATCTATTATGTTACTCTGATCCCATGTAATATCATGATCATCCTAGCAAATTTATATATACTTCTACGTAAAATAAAAATAAACAAAGTTACTGTTTGGTTGAACTATGAAAAACAAGGATAATAATTTTTGTAGTCTTTATAATTATACAAAATTTAACTTCTTAATTTGTGTACTTAACTCATTTCTTTTACCCCTTAAACATATCATTTTGAATCTGTTTTAGTTATTAGAATAAAATAATAAACAAAATACCAACAAATTGAGTATAATATGAAACATAATAACTGAATATCTAGAATATCTGAAAACTAAATAACTGATTGTATATAAGATCTATAATATTTAAT
>NW_014543790.1:12875-14501 GCF_000741045.1 Vigna radiata var. radiata | reverse complement strand
GACACAACATCACCAAATTCTTCACAAGCAGCTATACTTCTTGCGTCTGCCCAAAACACACTACATATTCTATTCCCTTCATCCAATGCAATGTCGTAGAAGAAGTCATTGCTCGATGCTTTCATGGATGAAAAGTGTTTTAGAAGGGCTTGACCATCACCGTCCTTACATAAAGATATTCTGTGTTTGACAATGTAGTTCCGTGCATCACGCTCAACGAAATCCATATTTTCAAATCCACCAACATCACTAACAATGCTAAGGAAACTCTTGTTAATGCGAACGCCGGCATCATCGTTGACTTGCAACGTATGCTTAGCTTGCATGCTAATTTTTCTATTCCCAGGAATCAACTTAGATGTATTAGGGCATAGTTCATGACTGTGATCTAACACGACGCTCTTTATGACCCAATAACTATCTTTCCTTCCAACGGTAATGCTAGCTGGACATTGATTAGTTTGACTTGCATGTGTTTTCACCTCTGGTTTAATGGAAGACACATATTTTCCTTCTCTTGAACAAACTAATCGCAAATAGTAGACATTATTGTCGTTATCCTTCTTTGATGATCTTGTCCTTACAGCAAAACCACAAGTAATGGCGTAATTTGTGTAGAATTTCTTGGCATCTTCCAGTGATTCAAAACACATATTTATCCTAGGTTCGTTGTCTATTAACATTTCATTAGGTTCAGCACCCTGTTCATAGCAATGAGGCATGTCTTTATCATGACTTCTGGTTGTATCCGTCATACTTAGGACACATAAATCTGATACATAAAAAGAATGAAGTATAAAATTTTTGGGGACAAAAATCAAAACTTTTCAACAAAATTTGGTTTACATTCCTATATAACACCCCAGGTAAATAACGGGCCCTAACAATAATGAAGATAGAATGAAAATAATTGTCATCTTCAATGCAAACAAAGACATTAATACCTTTCCTTTTGTGGCTGAACGGAAGTTGTTGTGCCCCTCACCAGCCAACTATACACCGTATGTCCTTAAATGATGGTGCAGTAATCTTCACCAAACTCCATTAACACTATGCCTTCAATGAAGAGAGTGAGGTGGTTGAACGAGGTTAAGGTCGAAAAGTTATGGTAGGTGGTGGAAAGTTTTTGGAGGGAAGAAGTATCCGTTGGAATGGCTTGAAGAAAAAGTAACAACCTCTTTTCCAATTGAAAATCCAAGATATCTTTNCCATCTTTGCATTGAATTGTGACATAAAAAAGGTTTTTCTCTCTCCTTACCCACATTAAATGCAGCTCACTTTCTCTTCCAAACATTTAATGCAATGTCAATCAACCAAGTTATTNCACTCTTCTTTCACTAAAATGTCACATTACGTGAGGAGGTGGGTCACTAAGGGTTTTTATCATCATTAAAACCTACATCAAAGTAGAAATAGACTTAGTTTAATTTTTTTTTTTTTCAAGTTATACCATCCACTTGTCTTTATATATCTACCTCAAACCCTAACCTTCTTTGCATCAAATACTTCATTGTATTTGTGGGTGAAGTTAGTCATGAGTTTATTTAAAAAAATTTTATTCTTCATTTACGTCATACTTCTTCATTGCATGTTTTACTCTGTTATAACCTTCATTCCGACTCACTT
>NW_014543790.1:10470-12180 GCF_000741045.1 Vigna radiata var. radiata | reverse complement strand
ATAAAGGAATGCAAGCCTACAGGTCTGGGGGACATGCAGTTGACTGTGAAGGTAATGTTCTTCATAATCAATTAATTGTTTTATCTGAGATAGTACCTAATCTATCATTGAATGCGACCAGGATCCATCACGTACAATGAAGGCTTCACTGCACCATAAAGTTCTTGAAGATCCTGAGTTTGGAGATAAGCTTCGAGTTGGATCTGTCATGATACTTAACCATGTAAACCAATGATGCAGTGCTTCATTTTGAATTTGTGATTTAATTACACATCATGTGCTTTGTTATACTAGTTATATATTTAACTATTAATTATTTTGATCTTTGTTCAAATAGGTTAAATCCTTTTGTGCCTTTAGGCCGAACCACTACCTCAATATTGTTCACCGCAATGTAGTCAAGGTCTTTCCCCCTGAAATTATTCCTCCATCTGCTGAACTGGTGAAGGAAACTCCAAAACCGGTCATTCGACTTCCAATGTGTGCTGAGAACAATNACCAAGTGGATGCCATCCTCCGTAAATTTGTTCGACCAACTGATCAACCATCAACATCTACCAATCAACACCCAACTTAGCAACCACCAATATCCACTCATGGACCACCAAATGACCAACCATCGACATCAGTGAATCAACCACACTAGTTAAATTCACATATACTCTTAAATCTATATTAGTATGTTATGAACTCTAAAAGTTCCTGCTTGGATAACTGTAATTTTAGTAAAGTAGTGTACTTCAATATTCTGTGGACGATTGAATATTTTGAACATGTCATGTAAACATGTCAGTGTAATCATGGTGTGGACCTTAATCGAATTATGTTTTGTTCTTTTCTAAGGTAAACAACAACTGCATTCCCCTTTGCTCCTTCTCTTTATCCTTATTGGTTAATTGGTTCCAAAATGATGTCCAAAACTAATAACACGCTCATGTAAAGGATATCTGACAGTTCCACAAATTTTCCAACCAAGACCTCCTCAACTTTAACAATTTAACACCCAAATTGACCTGTGGTCCTCCACTTGACCACTGGTGGTCCTTTCAGTTCAACAGGATGTCCAAAATCAANAAATGCTTCGCGTAATCGATTACAAATGTGTGTAAACGATTACAAAGCTCTTTTTTACTAGAAAATGCAATGTCCTTCTGGAAACTACATGCAATGACCAAGGGTGGAGCCCTTCAGACATGCAGGGGTTTGGGAACCATGAAATACATCCCTTGACACACATTTCCAACCAAGACCTAGTCAANTGCAATGACCAAGGGTGGAGCCCTTCAGACATGCAGGGGTTTGGGAACCATGAAATACATCCCTTGACACACATTTCCAACCAAGACCTAGTCAACATTCACAAGTTAACACCCAAGTTGACCTGTGGTCCTCCACTTGATCACTGATGGTCCTTTCAGTGCAACAGGATGTCCAAAATCAAAAAATGCTTCGCGTAATCGATTACAAGTGTGTGTAAACGATTACAAAGCTCTTTTTTACTAGAAAATGCAATGTCCTTCTGGAACCTACATGCAATGACCAAGGGTGGAACCCTTCACACATGCAGGGGTTTGGGAACCATGAAATACATCACTTGACACACATTTCTAACCAAGACCTAGTCAACATTCACAAGTTAACACCCAAATTGACCTGTGGTCCTCCACTTGATCACTGGTGGTCCTTTCAGTGCAACAAGATGTCCAAAAT
>NW_014543790.1:0-1657 GCF_000741045.1 Vigna radiata var. radiata | reverse complement strand
AGTACGAACCCTCCACTACAACACATAAACAAAACATTGTTAATACTAACAACAAATTATCCGACTAAATCAAAGTAACAAACTTTTTCTTACATTTGGGATTGAGGAAGCCATTCCAACTGAAACAGGTCAAATATCAATAGTTTGTTAGGGTTTAGAAAAAAAAAATTAACCCGTGAACACCCACAATATAATGAGAAGCAAAATCATTTATAAAAACACAAAGCACCAAAAACCGACAATGGCACCAAATGACCACAGAAACATGACCACCACCGAAACCAAAAACCCCAATGCCAAAATACGCCCTTACCTTCGAAATCGTCGCCTTTCCGTGGTTGAGACAAAATGAAACGAAGGGACCAATGGAGAGAACGAAGCAATAGTTATAGTGATGGTGGATAGAGAAGGCGTCGAGAGGAGGCGTTGCGTTGGTGTTCGAAACTCTTCTCGGCAACTGTTCTCAACGGAGCAACGGAGACAACGAAGCTATGAAGATGGTGGTGGACAAAGAGCGCACAGAAAACGCAGCAATGGTGGAGATGGTGGTGGAAGAACGAAGACGTTGAGAGGAGGCGAAAGTCGAAAGTGTTCGAAACTGCTCTANAAACCAAAATGAAACCGCCAATTGCAATTTGATGTTCAAACACTCAATATTCCACTTCTGCCCCTGCCAGTTTATTAAATAAAACGTTTTAGTAAATAAAACATCAGCCAATAACAATTTGACACGGTGTCAAATTTGTGTCAAATTCTGGTGTCAAACAAACATTTTCCTTTGGGAAACTAATAATATTGGAAGACGTTCCTATCCCGTTACTGTCTTCCTGATTCCTGGTCTATGTAGTGGCATTCTGTATCTTTCACCACCATGCTGATTCACCTTTGCAATTGCAACACACGCCAACCCTTCTTTATCCTTCACCTCCTTCTAACAACCTCAAGTACCTGCTTCACTGTTTTTCATGATAATGTTTTAGTACGCACCATCATCCTTCATGGTCCCTCTGCAACTGTTATTTCACATTACGTAATACCTGTTTTTTCGCAATTTCCACATCCTGGCCCGTTTCCTTTTTCTCAAATACATTTTTCTCAGAATAATGACATCACCCAAAACAAAAGAAGAAAGTGATATAGGGGAATCCTAACCAGGAATAATCAATCACGTAACCTGCCTCCATTACCTACAATGATTTGGGTTAGACTAACAGAATTCACATAGATATTCTCACTCGATATCTTTCATATATACTTCTATGCTTCTTATCCTTATTTTCGATGTTTTGGATACTTGTGTTTTATTTCTTCAAAATGACTGACTGGTGACTTACATTTCATAATTCACTACTAGTAATGACCTGTATACTGTTTACTAGAATATTCACAATTTCTTAGATATGCCAGTGTTGCTTTGAATTTGTTAGTTATAACTTTTCTTTCNTGTTTAAAACTCTGAAAGTAAAAAGAAGAAACATGGTTTTAACCCATTTCTAGAATCAAGATTGGCTTTTGCGAACAAGAAATAAAAGTAATTTTTTTTATTTTGCTCTAGATCATGATGAAAAGGAAAATAGAGGGGCAATATGTTTAACGTATAAGTTGATAATTTAAGCTGTTCAAACACTGTTTTCAAAACAACCAATTGAAATTTTGC
>NW_014543789.1:90888-92658 GCF_000741045.1 Vigna radiata var. radiata | reverse complement strand
AAAATCAATCTCCAATCTCTCAAAGGACCCAAAGATCATTTAAAAATACAAACCTCTCTGAATAGATATTTTTCAATACATACATTTTGAAAATTGAACCTCTCATCATACACTTAAAAGCACAAGATTATAGAACAATCATATCACATAATGCTGGTTTACTATCGGGTCTCCAAACTAATCATTTTTCTAGGCAACATTTGTAACATTATCGGTATTTTCAGGGAGATGTCTCCATCATATTTGGTAGCTGCTATTCTACAGAATGCAATTCATTGAACTTGACCGCCATAGGAATAACGAACATTAAAATTAAAATAAATAATAATTTTATATTTTATCAATTTAATTTAAGCAATTTGCTGCTCTTCTCTCTTCTGCTTCTGTGTCTGCATCCATCCATCATCTCATCTGTTTCATTCCATTTCATGTAAGTTTCATTTTCATCTCTGTTTCTGCTCTTGAATGCGTTCATACACCGATCATTCACACCACCCCACTACTCTTTTTGTATGCCTAAATTCATGCTCTCTTCCTTCCGATTCCCCTTCAATCTATTCATTCCCATGCCTTATTTTTTGCAAATTACCTCTAATTTTCTTCAATTGAATCTAAATAATTGCTTACTGGGCTCTGGGTTCTTATGTTCTGGAATAGCCAACCTTTTTCTTGCTTTTAATTGACCCTAGGTGTGTCTTTCCACCCTGCAGCACTCTCCCTTCATAATTTTAAGGTTTCAGTTGGAATAAAGAGTGCATGTTTTTATGGCCCTTCTCTGCAGTAATTGGTTGCACAGTAACACCATATTTCGAACGCTCTATCTCTGCCTTTACATTCACATTGCGGAATAGGATTTTTTTTATCAGAAAAATAAATTAATATATGGAGCACTTGGGGTGCTTTAACCCTTTAACAAGAATAAAATACAAAAAATCATATCTTCTGTATGTACTTAAGCACTTATGACCAACACCATAAGATCCAAATTAAGCTTAAATCATGTTAATAACTTCCTTCCAAGCATGCCCTCTGTAGGTTTCTTCAGAGTGCTTCCTCTTTCTTTATAGTGCTATCATGATTGTTTCAATGGAGTTTATATTACTCATAATTGCTATGCATAGGATTACACATCTCTCTTCCGTTTTTCATCCACTTGGGAATGTTTGCAATACGTTTTGTATATACAAATACCTGGTTCACTGGTGCATTTATGCTCTATGTTCTTGTAAGCTGACTAGCTCTGAGCTTTGTGAAATAAAAGGCCCCTCTTGTTGCATTCGATGAGTTCTGCACTACATATTTGATGAATGAGTTCAACGCCAGTTAAACATTGAGTTCTTCAAACACACAAGCTGAACTTGAGTTTTTTTACATTTGACTTTAATGTTTACGAACCAACTTGTCTTATATATGTGTGTATATTAAATAATATATTTCATATTATAAAATTTATATAACAATTTTTAAATACTTTCATATTAATTTTATTCTCTATAAATTATTATAAGTTTAGATTGACTTGAGTTGAGTTCTAGTTGAATCTAAAGGTTCATATTGAGCTTGAGTTAAACTTCAAGCTTATTCCATTTGTATTGAACTAAGTCAAGGTCTGATTTCACTCGTTTTCAGCACTAAATATTCCGATATTAATTTTCAGTTGATGCTAGTTTTTTTTTTTTTTTTCTTCTCACTCTAGTGTTATTGTTGATTTGATCTGTTCCATTCTATCTTATGCTTAACCTTTTCCATCTTTTAAATGTAGTTATGTGA
>NW_014543789.1:82012-83853 GCF_000741045.1 Vigna radiata var. radiata | reverse complement strand
GGTTAGAGCTTCAGCTCTCTTACACACTGCGACAGCAGAACCCAGTTGGATACACGGTAGCCATTCATCTTCCTGTGATCAATCATAATAAAACTGGGCCCGATACTTTCTGTCTGAGNCCCACTACAATTTAGCCCAAATTGCAATGCTAAAACCCTTCGCCAGAAGCTTCCAGTCAGAGGGTGGCATCGAAAAGAAAAGACACGCGAGAGAAGAGAAGCGCGATGTCTGGAGAACGCGAGAAGATCTCCTTGATGATGCACCGTCAAAGTTCGAAGGAGAAGCAGTGGTAGCAAAGGCATAGAACGATANGGGAGAAACGCCGTGTCGCAAAGGTAAGTGAAAACTGAACTTTTTATTACTGTATAAAAGTGTTTCTTCTCTGATGTGTTGAATCAATAACAAGAGCTGGAACCCTAAATATAGATAGGGTTCCGGTAAANCTAACCACTAACAAAAAGCAATAAAAACTAAAAATAGAAAAGTCCTGACATAGGAACAGTACTATTCGGAGTATTGATTACAAAACTGAAAACTTAATAAACCAAGTATTTAGTAGGAACAGGGCAGTAAAAATTTCACATAATTGTCCTGTTGCTAGATTACGACCTTATGCTGGAAAATACATGCCTGGGGCAGTTGTAGCTGTTCGAGTTCCTCTCCTACATCTTTCTAATTTCCAAATATATGATTGGCCTGAGGTTTCGACTAGAAATTATGCTTTGATGGTTTTGATGCTTCCATCAGATAGTGCTAGACAATGGCATGTGCATGAGTTAGAATTGGTTGAGGTAGTTGCTGACCAGGTTAGCAATTTTCCATTTTATTAAGTTACGTTTCTCTAACAGTTTATTTCCATCTTACATGCCTTTCATTTTGATTGAAACCAATTATTTTACATCTATATATTTTTCATTTATTACTTTGTAGCTAAATTACTAAATTTTGGAATTTTGATGAAGTGATTTTGTTATATCTGTATGTTATTATTTCTAATTCTCAAGTTTAGAATAGAATCTCTCTCTTATATTATTCTGAGGTTAACCTCTATATTTATACACAAGTCAGCATCATATTATGGGATGCTAAATCTATTGGACAAATCCCTATAATTATGGGATCAATCAAATATAAATAACCTAATAAAGGCAACATTCAACAGTTACGGAAATACAGCATATTTAAATAAAAAACTTCCTAAACTACTCCATGTCAATTAATACCACGCCAATCACGGTTTTGACACTCCCCCTCAAGCTGGTGAATAGGTGTTTTCCATTCCCAGCTTGGAGACAATTCCTTCAAAGTTTATGCAGTTCAGTCCCTTGGTGAGTATATCTGCAAGTTGGTTCTGTGTAGGTACATATGGTGTGCAAATCATGCCACTGTCTAGCTTTTCCTTTATAAAGTGTCTATCAACTTCAATATGTTTAATTCTATCATGCTGTACCGGGTTATGAGCTATGCTAATTGTAGATTTATTGTCACAATATAGCCTCATAGGTTCATCCCACTTTATGCTCAAGTCTTCCAATATAATTTTCAGCCATAGAAGTTCACATATTCCGTGGGCCATTGCTCGAAATTCTGCTTCAGCACTTGATCTAGCCACTACCCACTCTGTTTTTTACTCTTCCAAGTCACCAAGTTTCCACCAAAGAAGGTACAATATCCCGTGGTTGATCTCGTATCTACCACTGACCCAACATAGTCTGCATCCGTATATGCTTCAAGGCTTAAATTCTTGTTCCGTTTGAACAAAATCCCTCTTCCGGCGGTCCCTTTCAAGTATTGTACAATTCTAAGAGCAGCTTGTAGATGTGTTTCCTTTGGTTGGTGCA
>NW_014543789.1:77231-80102 GCF_000741045.1 Vigna radiata var. radiata | reverse complement strand
TTGTGTGGTAGAGTACCCTAAGAAAACACATTTGACAGCTCTCGGATCCAATTTCCCCCTTTCATTACTATGAACATGTACAAAGGACACACACCCAAATATTCTAGGTTGGAGTTTATTTGTAGGGTCAAGGTGTGGGTAGAATGAGGATAGAACTTCCATGGGACTTCTTGAGTTTAAAACTTTAATGGGTAATCTATTGATTAGATAGGTGGCAGTAAGGAGAGCTTCCCCCCAAAATCTTTTAGGAACATGATTTTGAAAAAGTAGAGCTCTAGTTTGATCTAAAAGGTGCCCATTTTTCCTTTCTGCAATCCCATTCTGTTGGGGTGTGTTCACACATGAGGACTCATGGATTATCCCTTCCTTTTGGCAAAAAGAGTTTAGTACAAGGTTAAAGTAGTCCTTAGCATTATCCGACCTAATTCTTTTATACTGACCCCAAATTGATTTTTAATCATAGAGACAAACTGGACAAACACAAAGCTAACTTCAGATTTTTGTTTCAATAAAAAAACCCAAGTCACCCGGGTACAATCATCAATGAATGTTAAAAACCATTTAGTACCAGAAATATTAGGAACATAAGCAGGACCCCATACATTAGTATGAACAAGAGAAAATGGGAAAGGACTCATCTTATTGCTAATGGGAAAAGGTACACGTTTATGTTTTGCCAACTCACATACCTCACAATGAAGACTTTCCACACTTAAATTTTTAAACAAGGAAGGGAAAAGCACTTTTACAACTCGAAATGACGGATGTCCTAGTCGGCAATGATAGAGGTGAGCTTTCTCTTTGTTGGTCATGGTGGATTTAGAGATGAGACTCTTGGTAGGCAGATTAGGGTACTCCATGTAGTACAGGCCATTCCATTCTCTAGCATGTCCAATCGTCCTCCCCGAGTTCTTGTCCTGCAATATACAAGTGTTGCTATAAAAAACAACATTACACGCAAGGTCTTTGGTGAGTTTTTGTATAGAAATCAGGTTGGTGGATAGTTTAGGGACATTTTTTAAGGTCATGGATGGGCTTATTTGGACCTCCCCTTCAATCCCCATTCTCAGCCTGGGAGTTTCGGTCCCCATTCTCTGCTTGAGGTTTTCCCATCTTTCAGCCCCTATTCTTGGCTTGGGGGCTTTCCATGTAATTTCCAGCACTTTTCCCTTGTGTGGCGCGGCTTGTTACAATGGGTACACCAAATCTCCTCATGTCTTTTCTCCCAGTTTTTCCTCTGGTTAGCAACCATGATTGTTCCTCCTTCAGCTATCATTGCAGAGCTTTCGGTGGTTGAAGTTTCCAGCATCAACCCTCTCCTGCTTTCTTCACTCCGAATAATGGCTACCACTTCATTAAGTCCTGGGACTTTTTCCTTTCCCAAGATTTGAATTCGGACCTGGTCATATTCAGGATTTAGGCCCACCAAAAAATCATAGACCCTATCTTGTTCAATATATTCTTTTAAAATTGCTGAGTCTTCTGAACACTTTGCTTTTATAACCCGATAGTGATCCAATTCCATCCATAGGGATTTAAGTTGATTGGCATATTCTGTAACGGACTTACTTCCTTGTTTAGCAGCCACGGTTTTCATCTTTACATCATAAATTTGAGCAGCATCCTTGGCCTTAGAGTAAGTTTGTTCGACTGCCTCCCAGATCTCCCTTGCTGATTTTAGAAACATGCAGGTATCACTGATTTCTGGGACCATTGAATTCCACAGCCACGCCATGATCATGGAGTCTTCTTCATCCCATGATTTGAATTTGGGATCACTCTCACTCGGTGCATCCCCCAGTTAGGTGACTAATTTTCCCTTTTCCTTTCAGGATGGTCCTAATGATTTGAGACCATTTGAGGTAGTTTTTTCCATTTAATCGATAAGCAGAATGGATATTCTGCAGTTCTCCAGCGGTCTGGAATCTATCTCCAGTTTCCGGGTTCCCAGCTTCAGCCATAACTCGATACACTCACGATAAGTAACGAAAGCTTGACGGTGACGCAGTGACGGTGACGCAGCAATGAAGGCTGCCGCAGACGATAAGTAACGAAGGCTTGACGGTGACGCAGTGACGGTGACGCAACAATGAAGGCTGCCGCAGACGATAAAAATGAAGGCCTGATGGTGACGCAGCAATAAAGGCTACCGTAGTTTTAGGTTGAAGGTAGAGCAGCAATAAAGGTTGCCGTAGTTTTAGGTTGAAGGTAGAGCAGCTATAAAGGCTGCCGTTTTGGATAAAATAACACGGTCAGAGACTCCCAAGGATCGGGAGCTCTGATACCATCTCAAGTTTAGAATAGAATCTCTCTCTTATATTATTATGAGGTTACTAACCTCTATATTTATACACAAGTCAGCAGCATATTATGGGCTGCTAAATCTACTGGACAAATCCCTATAATTATGGGATCAATCAAACATAAATAACCTAATAAAGGCAGCATTCAACAGTTACAGAAATATAGCATATTTAAATAAAAAACTTCCTAAACTACTCCATGCCAATTAATACCACGCCAATTACGGTTTTGACACTAATAAATGAGCTTAAGTTATTTGTTTCATGTATCAATTCTCCTAAGTTCAATTTCTTATGTTTCTGTATTTTTATAAATGATAAAACTCTATCTTTCTTTCAAACAATTTTTGATAAATTTATTAAAACTGACTTTTACTCTTCGATTCAGAGTAAACAGCAAATAGTTGTGATTTATTTTTCCAAAATTTATATGAATGTGTGCCTGCATTGCACAAAAGCTAGTTATGGTAAAGAAACCATCAGAAGATTAGGTGATGTACTACGGTTTAATGAATCATTTGCATTAAAAATATATGATGTGGGAACCATCAGTTTCTTTTTCTGAATT
>NW_014543789.1:71862-74746 GCF_000741045.1 Vigna radiata var. radiata | reverse complement strand
AGGACATTGGTCTGCCATAGTGCTCCTGTCCTCCCAGGTTACGTCTTCTCTTTTGCCCTGCAAATTCCACATTTGATCCCATGGTTGTCCAAGTGACCGTTGGGCCATAGTTCTGCAAGCTCAGCATACCACTTTCTGATGTGTGGACCTGCGTTTTCCTCTCCAATGCAGCATCCATGGCCAACTTTCTTTTTGTATTTGTTTATCCACCAGGATCAAATTCTTGAAAATCACCAGATGCTTCACCTTTTCATTGCTGTTTGGATTCAAAAGTTGGGGTTAGCATCCTAATCAGGTCAATAACTTTTTTCTTTATTTGTTGAAACCTATTATCCTCCTCCTGGTGCTCCATTTCCCGAAAAGAAGGCAGCCCTTTAATTTCCTGAAACCCCCTTGAGTGCGCTCTGCTTCCTGCGCAGCTGTCAACTCACTTTGCCAGTCACTGTTCTCTCTAGATAGCGCAGGTTCTTGTAATCAAGATCCTATGGACAAACACTCGAAAACACACAAAGAACAATTCCTCTGAATTGTACAGCCTCCTTTTATTGCAAAGAATCAAAAAGAATGATGCTTACAAGGTAACCCGAGAGCTTAACCTCTCTCCAAAGAACTACAAGAGTTCCCGCAAAACAATAATACTCAAAAACTTTTTTCTTTATTTGTTGAAACCTATTATCCTCCTCCTGGTGCTCCATTTCCCGAAAAGAAGGCAGCCCTTTAATTTCCTAAAACCCCCTTGAGTGCTGCTCTGCTTCTTGCGCAACTGTCAACTCACTTTGCCACTCACTGTTCTCTCTAGACAGCGCAGGTTTTTCTCTCTCCCGGAACAGAAGGTAGTGCGTCTGCAGCAATGCTCTCAGCCCCACTTTCTGCCCCTCTGTCAACTCACCAGTCCACTCACCCGTCCACTCACCCGTCCACTCACCAATCCACTCACAGCATGCCTCCTGCTCCACTACGTCCACATTCCACACAAAATCCCATGATTCAGCATATGTTAACTTTAGTAAAACCTGTGGTTCCCCCAGCTGTTGGGATAAAGCTGGGTCATCCTGTTTCATCATCTTCTTACCCCCCAGATTATACCCCACGGTCCCTTCTTTCCAATTTATCATCATCTCTCCCATCTTGACTAACCAGTCAACCCCTAAGATGATATCAACACTGTCCAGTTCAAAAAAATGGTATCTTTCTTCGACCTTCGTCTCCACCGGAAAGATTTTGACCTTCTCACAGCATGCCCTTGTCACCTTTCTCTGCCCCTCCCCCAAGCTCACATGACAACGGGGTGTGTCGCCTATGGGTAACTTCATAGTTTTGGGCTGAATCAACCCCTCCGCTGAGCACGCACATGCGTCATCTTCTTCATCCTCCGCCAGAAGCATAACGTGTAAACTCCTCTCCAAACAGCGGTGACCAGAAACGAAAGGCCCCCCACATCGAGAACAGCGACCTTCTTCCCGTCTTTTCAGAAATTCTGGGTAAGGACGGTTCCTCACCATACTGCCTCTGTTGTCGTTTCCTCCCCCCATGGTGCTCACTTCTGCCGTCGAACGAGTTACGACTCCTTCGCTCCGCGCGACCCCAGACTCTCCGCTCTTCCGGATTGGTTCACTGTGGGTCTAGTAGGTTCAGATCGCACCACTACCCCCGTCGATCGCGATCCAGATGGGTTAATCTCGGATCCATTTCCGTTGCCCCCTCTCGCTCGTAACATCGCATCCTCCACGTCACGTGCGACTCGCATTGCCATCATCAATTCTTGGGGATCTTGAATCCTCACCTGTTCCTTAATGTCCTCGCGTAATCCGGCGAGGAAATAGTCCAAGACCTGTTCTTCAGGTACGCCCTTGGTCTGTCCCATCAAAGTCTCGAACTCGCGAACGAACTCCACCACCGTTCCTTCTTGGCGCAATGTCGCCAGTCTCTCGAACACCCTGCCCTTGAAACCTCCTCCAAAGCGGTTGATCAAGGCGGTCTTAAGGCCCTCCCAAGAACAGTTCTTGGCCTTCTTTTTCCAAACTTTGAACCAGTACGCTGCACTTCCCTCCATACTGACATAAATCAGCTCTACCTTTTCTTCGTCGCCGTTCACCTTCTGAATATCAAAGAACCTTTCTATTGAGCCAACTGAGTGGTTCGTCTCCGTCAAAGGTTGGTAACTCAACCCTCTTCCTCCAAGGTTTTTGCTCTCCACTTCTTTCACCGCTTCCACCACCTTCGGTCTCCCCCATTCCCTCTATGTCTGTTATCATTCACGGTACTATCATCCGAACTACTCTCCATTTGATTTCCCTTTTTTTCCAAAATCTTCATAATTTGTTGTAAGTCTCAACGTACCGCCGCAGACTCCGCCTTCAATCCCTCCACCTTTATTTCAATCGCTTCGAGTCGTGCCTCCGTCGCTTTCTCCATCTCTCCGTCGCAGCACCCCCAACAATAGGATCCGGCAGGTCGGACCAAATGATAGGTTCTTGTAATCAAGAACCTATGGAAAAACACTCGAAAACACACAAAGAACAATTCCTCTGAATTGTACAACCTCCTTTTATTGCAAAGAATCAAAAAGAATGATGCTTACAAGGTAACTCGAGAGCTTAACCTCTCTCCAAAGAACTACAAGAGTTCCCGCAAAACAATAATACTCAAAAACTCCCTCTCCCAAAGCACCCCAACCCCTTTTATACAGACTTCTTCCTAACTACTCCCTAACTACCAGTAGAGGCTTAACAGTGTATCTAGCAACTTTTCTGGAATGACTTCCAGCATATATTCTTCAGATAGCATTGGGGGTAAGGGNTGAGAGGAAGGCACATCTTTAACTGCTGGCTTGAGCAAGGAAACATGAAAGACTGGATGAATGTGACTGTGTGCAACTTGTAAG
>NW_014543789.1:67545-69417 GCF_000741045.1 Vigna radiata var. radiata | reverse complement strand
AGCAAAGCAAGCCATTGAAGTTTATGTTTTGTTTGATTCTTATAACTGATGGTGAAGCTTGTGTACAGGGTTCGCAGGACAGTAACAAAGGGACTTCTTATGCATTTAGGATGCGATGTAACCACTGCAAGCTCGAGTGAAGAATGTGTTCGTGTTGTTTCTCTGGAACATGAAGTGGTCTTCATGGATGTTTGTACAGGGTTAGATGGTTATGAACTAGCAGTACGTATTGTTATATTATATTAATATTATAGTATTGCAAAATTTGAATGCTGGATAAACGTTGCTTCAAAACGTTGATTTTCATTTAATGGGCAACGAAAAAGTTTTTATTTTCAACGTTCAAATTCTTTAAAAAGGCTGCAACGTTAAAAATAAATTTTTAATGCTTTTATTTTCTTTTAATGGTTTGATTCTTTTCTAGCTCTATAAATAGGGAGCTCATTCTCATTCCAAGACACACCAAAACCCAATCTTTTCTCATTCTCTTCTCTTCTAAGTTTTATCTTTTCTCTCTTTTCCTTCTCTAAAAACATTATGGGTTATTCTTATACTCTTTTAAGAGTTTCTTGCTAGTTCTGAGTTCCTCAGAAATATTATGAGAAGTTCCTGTTGTATCCTGGGGGACTTGCGCACACCGCGGATAAGTCCTTAAGGACAGTGACTCTACACGCCTCAGGAAAATTTGTTCGTGATTCTGTCAGCCTTTTACAACAATCTTAAGGACTTATGGCTGACGTCAACAACATGCCTTCGGAGAACCAAACCAACAACATGCTTTCGGAGAATCCAACCATTGTTCCTGGAACCCAGACGGTCTTCGCAAAATCACTTCCGGACGTGTCTAAAATTGAAATTTTCTTTGGACAGAACTTTCGACGCCGGCAAGAATGCGTTTCCACCCTTTTAGACATGTATGGAGTTGCTGATGCTCTTTCATCTCCGAAGCCTAACTCTACTATTCCTTCAAACTCAAAGCTAGTTGAAGAGTGGACTTACGGAAACAAGGTATGCCGACACACTCTACTTAGTGCACTCTCTAATGATTTGTTCGATGTGTACTGTTCCTACAAGGAAGCAAAGGACATTTGGGACTCGTTGATTCTCAAATACACTGCCGAAGATGTCGTCAGACAAAGGTTTGTCATAGGAAACTACTACCGTTGGGAGATGATTGAAGACAAGGACATAAAAACCCAAATCAATGAATACCACAAGTTGCTTGAAGATATCAAAGCGGAGAACCTTCTTCTACCAGATGAATTTGTCTCACAACTTCTGATCGAGAAATTGCCACCTTCCTGGACTGATTACAAGCAACAACTGAAACATAGACACAAGCAAATGTCACTTTCAGAGCTGATCACTCACATAATCGTTGAAGATACCAACAGGAAAGAATGTGTTACTGCAAGGGCCAAAGCTTTGTCTGCAAAAGCAAACGTGGTAGAAGACAAACCTGCTCCAAAAAGGTACGAACATAAACCTGATCACAATAAGAAAAATTATTTTCGAAAATCTCGTCCCAACGGATCTAACCCCACCTTTAAGAAGAAAGGAAATTGCTTCGTATGTGGGAAGTCGGGCCATCATGCACCGCAGTGCAGGCGCAGAGCAAGAAACGACAATCCTCCTAGGGCCAATATAGCCGAAGGAGATGATATTATTGCTGCGGTCGTTTCTCAAGAAAATTTGATGACCAATGTGAGCAAGTGGGTGGTAGACTCTGGTGCTACCAGGCATATCTGTGCAAACAGAAGTGCCTTTACCTCTTACACTAGTGTAGGGGATGGAGAAGAACATGTCTACCTCGGTGATTCCAGGACCACTCCTGTTCTGGGAAAAGGGAAAGTTCTTCTCAAACTCACATCT
>NW_014543789.1:64716-67495 GCF_000741045.1 Vigna radiata var. radiata | reverse complement strand
ATGATGATAATGATGATAATGATAATAGTGATACTATAAATGAGGTTTTGAGAAGAAGTAAAAGACAAAGAAAAGAAACTTCCTTTGGAGATGACTTTTATACTTATCTTGTTGATAGTGATCCAAGAAGCTTTGTAGAAGCTACTAGTGCTCCTGATGCAAAACAGTGGGATAAAGCCATTAGGACTGAAATTGAATCAATACGAAAAAACAACACTTGGACTTTAGTAGATTTGCCTAAAGGAACAAAACCCATAGTGTCAACACCCAATTTCGTCCGGGTAACTAAATAACATGACTTGTTTTTATTTTTGTCTTATTTTATTTTATTTTTCTTTTATTCTATTTTTCTTTTATTAAATTTTGGTTTACTATTTGATTTAATTCAAAAAGGAAAATAGAAAAGAAAACAAAAAAGAAAGAAAACGAAAAAAAGAAAGAAAAGAAAAAAAAAGAAGAAAAAAGAAAAAAATATATTAAAAAAAAAGGGTTCTGGATCAGGGGTTGCACGTCCAGCAATTTACTGTCACGGCCTGAACACGTTCAAGTGGACAACACAGAGGGGACACACAAAATTGGATTTTCAATTGGAGAAATGGGAAGCAGCACAGCACGAGATGATGGCCAGAAGTTACGTCCATGGAACACGTACAAAGAATGACCCATCTCCTATGCCTAACCCAGAACCACCCACACGACATAACAGAAAAGATTCCCCTAACACAAAGACACCCCACGCCTCATGCTCCAATCCATCATCCACAACGACATTTTTTGTCAACCATTCAGACCATTTCTGATCCCCAATCCTATACCTCACCACGCATCAGAATCCAGCTCAGACACTATACCATTTTCCACTCCTCTCTCCTTTCACTGTAACGACCCCAACACGCATACCATGCATCATCATCCATTACACCCACTCTAATTTCTCAACTCCAANCCATGCACCTCCAACAGAACCATCACATACAGGATTCACTCCCAATTGGGCACCCAATCATAAGAAAAATATCCCTTTTGCTCACCACCTACACCACGCTTCAACACGGTAACACACCCAACATCCTTCTACCATCTTCATACCCATAAAATCTCCATTGCCAACCTCTTTATCATAATTTCCTCTCANTTCCCTGTTGTTCAACCAAGAACATNACAATCAAAAAAGAGATCAACAACCACAACCTCTATTACGTTCNTTATCACCATCCGCCCAACACTACAAAACATACCATCTCCACCATTCTCTCACATATTGATCTGTCAGCCAATTCAACGCAAAATCAAATTCAAACCAGTGAAAATTTACAACAAGAAAACCAAGATTGAAAGGGAAGTGAAGCAATGAAATCGGCGGNTTTGTCAATGGTGTTTCTGAATTTTGGTTTCCAGTTGCAGACCNGGTGGTAGCCGTGGGTGATGACCAAAGGCGCCTGTGTCGACCCTAGCTTGGCGGAGCGTGAGTGATTGGAAATCTCGAGAAATCACGACAGTGGAGGACGTTGGTGTGGGATTGCTCTGTTCGAAGTGAAGCGGGGCACAGAACGAGACCCCGATAGTGACCGGCATCGTTGCCAGCGGTCCTGGTAACAAACGGCATCGTGACGTAAGGCGGGGAGAGCTAGGAAGTGGCGGCGGCACGATGGAGACGAAGGGAGCTCGACGGGGATGAGGGCCTCGACCTGGTGGCTCCGGCAACGAGTATCGTTGTTGACGACGCTGTGGATGGCGACTTGAAGCAACTGGCACAGTGATGGCTGCGATGATGACTCTGGCGGTAGCGCGACTTCCATGGAGGTAGTGGCGGCCATCATGACGGTGAACGACGGTCTCGGCTTGGTGGCTCCGGCAACGAGTATCGTTGGTGATGAGGTCGCAGACGGTGGTTAACGGTGGCCGGTTGGGTGAGGAGGGGTGTTTCTAGATTCGTCTCTGGAGGAGGAGCCGCTAGGTCTCTAAGGCTGCACCTGACGAAGTGAGAGGATTTTTTTTGAACCCCTAGAGGTGTCTAGGTCAGAAGGGGTTTTGGGCCTGGCTTTGGACTATAGTTTCTCCGCCTGCCACCACGCATATGTTATTCACACCCCATTTCCTATCTGCATACAAAAGGGCCTTGGGCCTGGCTTTTGGGCGCGCCATCTCCTCCAGTCACCACACCACTCTGTTTGCACCCCCACTTTGTTTGCACCCCCACTTTGTTTCTGCAAGGAAAGAGGCCTTGGGCCGGGTCAGCGAAATATCCAGTGGTACCCCCACTGTTACCATTCACACTCCCTCCCATTGGGCCGAAGCCAGTCTGCATTTGGCAAACAAAAAAGGTTTGGGCATTGGGCCCATTTCGTTTGTGGCACCTCCAATTTTGCTGTCGCACCCCCTATCTTTGGGCTTGGACTGAAACTACTGCATGACACCTCAACTTCATTCTCGCACCCCTATCTTTGGGCATGGACCAAGAAATTTTGTTTTACACCCCTGGTTTTAATCTCTGTACCCTATTCTTATTGGGCTTGGATTGTGATGTTTTTTATTTCTTTAGCTTTGGCATTGTTTTATTATTGTGTGTTGTTATATCCCTTTGCTAATAAAAATAGAAATATAAAAATCATAAAAATTAAAACAAATAAAAATATTTTGGAAAGATTTAAGCACACGTGCGACCGCTCGCGTAGGCCTTGTGCTGAAGATCTTTTCCTTTTCTTTTACAAAAATCAAAAATCAAATAAAAATGTTCTGAAAAGGTTTAAGCACATGTGCGACCGCTCGCGTAGGCCTT
>NW_014543789.1:58357-62671 GCF_000741045.1 Vigna radiata var. radiata | reverse complement strand
CCGAGGAGGAAAAGTGGGAAACACGTGAATGTACTAGCTCTTATCGACTATGGTGTCATGCTTTTTCCTAGCACCAGGAATTTTTGTTGACTACGCCGCAATGAGTGCATTTACGGGAAAAAAAGTTTGCTTTGAGAGTCCAGTCTTGGTTGTCCTAACTGAAATTTACGGGACTCTTAATCAGTGTCATGAGCTAAAGGTCGGGAAGATGTTATGTCGTTTACTAGCGTTCCCTATTGGTTCATCTCTTGCATGAGTAAGGGAGTCTTAAATGTTACATGTCCCCTCGGTGAATTACTTCAGTGTAAACCAAAGATGAAAGGGGCAAATGAATGAACGCTACTCTATGCAGGCTCAGAAGAGGAGATGTTTAAATGGCATGTCTATTGGTAGCAAATATCATGTATCGCACGTCGTTGCAGGAATTACCCTATTGTCCCCCTCATGGGTATCCATTGTTATGTGTGTGTCAAAAACAAAAAAATAAAAAAAATAAAAATAAAAAGAAAAGAAAAAAAAAACAAAAACAGAAAGAAAAAAAAAAGAAGAAAAAAAAGAGAAAAGAAAATTTGGGTATCCTATGAGAGGGTCGCCAACACCTGCATCTCTTACCACATTGTAGATCTTCTGAGGAAGAGACCTTTACGGAAATGCTTCATACTAGGGACACTTGGGGCAACGTTGTTCACTTGGAGAGATGCCCGAGATCATGGACTATTAGTGAAAGATTCACTTAGCCAAATTGATCAAGAAGAGGGTTAAGACAATCAAGTTGTCATTCAAGTTAATTTCTCCTTACCTAAACTGCGAGAAACAAGTTCATAATGCTAAGCAGCGGGTTTGAGCAGTAGTTGCAAAACTGAAGGAGGAACGACATCGTCGAGCTAAAAAAAAAGGCATCAAAAAGCTGGTGTTTCAGAAGAAAGAGTATGTTGTTGAACAAAGGGCGAGCTACAGAGTTCGAAGAGAGGCCTAAGATCATGGACCATTAACGAAAGATTTCCCTTCGCCAGATTGATCACAAAGAGGGTTAATACAGTCAAGTTGCCATCCAAGTTAATTTCTCCCGACCCAAATGGTGAAAAGTAATTTCAAAATGCTGAACAATGTGTGAAAGCAACAGTGGCCAAACTAAAGAAGGAAGGTTAGCATCATGCTAAAAAGGAGACATCAAGAATTGATAATTCAAATGAAGGAACATGTTGTTGAACAAGGGCGAATTGAAAGTGAAGCCTCTCATCAATGAAGCCATTGAAAACGTTCCTAAGTCATTTGCCGAGGCTGAGTCTGCATTGTCGATATTTTAACCTGCTTAAGGGGATTAAAACATTCCTCATTTGCTGCAAGAAATCAATGAAAAATCTGATGGTTAAGGCCCCAGGGTAATTGACCAAGACTTCATATGCCTCACATTTTGGGAACTTCTGAATGGCGAGCCAACCTATTGACTCTGTTTCGTGGTAATTTCCAAATTATACCGGGGCAATCTTTTCATGGCTTTATAATTTCTGACTAGAGAATTTGAACTACGTTGTCTTTTCTTTTTCTTTTCATTTTTATTTTCTTTTTCTCTTTTTGTTTCATCTAATAAGATTTCAAAAAAACCAATATACCCTAAAGGACTCGAACCAGTTTCCAAATCTTGGAGAACCAAGGAGAAGTTCAAGAAGGGATGAAAGTTGATATCCAACAATTGAAGGAGCAAATGAGTCATGCCTTAGAGGCCCTGAATGCCTTATAGGGAACTGGAGATTCATGTGCATCACGGCTGCAACAAAGAGTATCAGAGACCCAAAATTTCCCTTACATGGGCTGCTCCTAAATTACACTTCACCCTCAGGAGTGTACTTGGGGCAAGTTCACACTCGAAAGGCAGAAGATAACAAAGTTGAAGTGGAAAACAAGATTGGGGCAACCACTTTCATGGTCCCTAGGAAAATGCTTTAATCAAGTATTGTGAGCATGACGATGACAAGGCAATCTGAGTTAAAATATTCTTTCCCTGTTTGTACACTAGTGGATGTTGAGGTTGATAGGGGTAAATTTGAAATGCTGAAAAAGGATGACAGCCATAGAAGGTAAATGAAGCGCTAGGTCTGAAAATGTTGCAAGGCTTGCTTAGTCACGGATTTGATGATACATTCAAAAGTTTAAATTTTTCAAAGGTGAGAAATATAGAGGGAACTCATCTCATGGCGTATGGGAAGAAAATGGTCGTTCATGCATGTGATGAAAGGTTGCTAATTCATTCCTTTCAAGGTAGATTGTCTGACATGGCATTAATTGGGGCAATCATCTTGAACCTTAGTGCATCCAATATTTGGAGGATCTGGTGGATGCTTTCTTGAAGCATTTCGAATATAACACGAATGTGACGTCTCATAGATTACAACTACAGGGTATGGTGAAAAAGGACTCAAAATCATTCAAAAGTATGCCCAAAGGTGGAAAGAATGTTGCTTAAGGAAAGTCTATTATGAGTGATAATAAGATGGTTGACACATTCCTAAATACTCTGCGATCACCCTCCTATGAGACCATGGTGAGCAGTGTTCCTCAAACTTTGTAGACCTGAGGATACTTGAAGAAAGAATTGAAGTTAGTGTGAGGATTGGAACGGTCACACAAGGTCATACCATGATAGCAAATATGAACAAGTCGGGTTTAAGCTTGCAAAGAGAAGAAAGCAAAGAGTTTAATCACCTCCTATCGTTTAAATCCCGTTGGCCTACCCTTCACTTGAAACAATTGCAAGACAAATGGGATACTTGATCCAAACTCAACTTCTCACTAAGTCGTTGGGCAGGAAAATGTTTGATCAAGAGAAAAGGCTGCGAGCTTCACTCCTATACATATGACTTAAGCAACGTTGCTTCCAAGTTTGCTTCAAAAAGGCCTTGTCTCTAATTATTACATGAAGCCTTTAGACCCTCAATACTTCAAGACTCACGATATGAAAGGTATTTACCATGAAGGGGCTATCGATCATTACACCAAAAGTGTATGTTGTCAAGCGCAAAGACAAGTTTTGATCGATTCAAGATTATTAAAGTGTAAAGAAAGTCAACCCTACACTAAGGCAAGGCTTGAGAATGTCTCTACAGATGCTATGAAACAATGATGCGGGATCTAGAAACACATAAGAAAACATGAGTCATCGTACAAGTGAATTTGANGTTATGAAGTATCTTGCCAAGAGATCTGTGTTCATTGATATCGCGCCGTCATCCATGACTTTAAATGCGAACTTTCTCTACAGGGTTTCTCCAAGTAGTGTTGGAAATCGAGTTTTGAAAGGGTATTGTGAAAAAAAATTGAAAAAAATGATAGCGATCTTGAGTCATTTGTCTTTCTTGCAAATTTTCAAACTCTTGTTTTTGAAAAATAGCAAAAAAAAAATGATATAAAAAAATGGCAATAAAAACAAAAGTTGTAGTGTTAGACTTTTCCGAGGTCAAATGTTAAATCAAAAATAACAATTTTGACGTTTCTCTCAAGACGTTTGTGCACATGCTGCTTGAAAACCTCTGCCCTTCACTTTTCCAAAATAAAGGATTTCCCCTCAACAAACATCATTGTTGCCCTCAATAACAAAGTAAACCTTTTCACTAGGGTAGATTGGCTTGGCCAAAATTTTTTCTCGCTTGTGCTAGTAGGGTGATCCCCGAATCCATTGAGACAAAACAAAAAAAAAATATAAAACAAAAAAAAATCAAAAAGAAAAAAGAAAAAGAAACTTTCAAATAGAATAAGTCCACTAGATTGAAAACCCGAAAGGGCAGTCTAAAAAAAAAACAAAAAAAAAACGACTCATGTCGAGGTCATCCAGTCGCGAAATTAATCTTTTGAAAATAAAGCAATCAGAGTTCAAAATGATGTGTGGCCTTCTTGTCTTTATCTAAAAAGCAAAAAATATATTCATTGTCACCCCGTTTGAGCCAAAAATAAATTCTTTTTCAAAATTATCCCCAAGCAAGGGTTATCATCAGGTAGGAGTCAATTCATGTTGCAAATAAAGAGCACTCAATGATCAAACAAAGAGAATTCATCAAGAAGAGTGAAAAAGGAAAAAGAACAACAAAAAAAATCACAAAGTGATGTTGAGTAAAAAGAATGAAAACCAAAGTTCAAGAAAAACAAAGTGCTCAAAAAGTCAAATAGTTGATGCAATACTTAGATGATAACCTTTGTTTCAAAAAATAATAACCAACAAACATTCATTTGGGCCTTTATATCCTTTCTTTCAATACCTTTTAGCCCTTAGCCACATTACAAGCTTAATAAAGTCCACGCAGATTGGATAATGTTTGCTAA
>NW_014543789.1:57064-58302 GCF_000741045.1 Vigna radiata var. radiata | reverse complement strand
ACCATAATAAAAAAACTGGGGCAGCTTTGTAAGTCTCACACAAAATTTCATCAATCCATAATCTCATGACTGGGGCAACTTTGCAAGTCTCACTTGATTTTGTGTCACCCTAATTTTCATGGATCCAAACCCCAGCTCATTTTCCTAAACACAAAATCGGGGCAAAATTTTTGATATACTGTGTTTCGTCTTGACACTCACATATTACATTTCCTTTGAGGATTGAAGTACCCATGTGCTGGTCCCAGTCTTCCAAACCATTCCAAATGACTCTCATTCTCTTCAAAATCATCCTTTTGCCAATAAATTCAAGCATGTGTGCATTGATGTCAAGAAAGAAAAAGTCTAACATATAATCATATCTAGCATGAGACCTCGGATGTATGACATTACTCAAATTTCACAAAATCTTGAAAATAAAGACCAGTTTGATAATTGCAAGTGAGATGACTGACTCAAGCAAAGAGAAATGAAAAAATGCAAATGTTTTTCATCAATTCATAAAAAGATTTTTTTCGGATTGAAACCCTCTTCATTCATATGAATGGTTATCGAATCCTTCTTCTTCAAAAATACAAAAAGAATAACATTCAGATTTTCTCTTTCAAGCCATATTGTTTCAAAAATCAAATTTCTATCAAAATTGCAAAACATTTCACAAAATTATGAATTTCAAAATTTCAAAAGCCTAGTTTCATCTGGCCATTTCAAAATTTCAAAAGCCCAGTTTCATCTGGCCATTTCAAAATTTCAAAAAGCCCAGTTTCATCCGGAAACTTCAAATTTCATAAGCCCAGTTTCTACACTGGCCCATAAGCCCAGTTTTGTCTGGCACCCAAAGCCCAGCTCGCCTGGCACCTCAAGCTCCAATTTTTCTTTCTGTTATCGGTCCTCTGCTTGGCAATGGTCGGATTTAAATTTTTGTTCTGTGAGTTTGGCCCTCTGTGAGGCAATGGTCAAATCCAGGTTTTAGTTTTCTGTTATCGGCCCTCTGCGTGGCAATGGTCGGATTTAAATTTCTGTTTTGCGAGTTTGGCCCTCTGCAAGGCAATGGTCAAATCCAGGTTTTAGTTTTTCTGTTATCAGCCCTCTGCGTGGCAATGGTCGGATTTAAATTTCTGTTCTGCGAGTTTGGCCCTCTGCAAGTGATAAGCTGTCGTTGAAGCTATCAAATTAATACTACTTTTCAAGACAACTTCAGTATTGCCTAGTAGTATTCAAGAAAGTAGATAGGGCTA
>NW_014543789.1:54340-55999 GCF_000741045.1 Vigna radiata var. radiata | reverse complement strand
AATATTCAGTTGATAGAATCTTTTATCTTATATCTTCCAAATAACTAAAAGATTTAGATAATTATAATATTATTTGGAAGATATTTTCTGTTAATATTCCCAATGAAATTAATTCAACAACTAAATTTTATCTTTAAACTTTTCTGAATTTTCCAAAATTGTAGAACAGCCCTGATAATTCCAATATTTACACTCCAGCCGCTTCAGAATTCTCTAAAATTGCATAAGAAACCCCTGTTGACTAGACTTTGACTAGGATTGACCAGCTTTGAAGCACCAATCAGGGACTACCACGTGTCAGCCCCTTTTTCCTCCCAATTAGGGTTTCAGATTGGGAAAAGGGTTTCCCCTCTGCTCCTGCGCCGTCACGCTGTTTGATGGTTTTCTGCGTTTCAGGTTTAGATGCGAGGAGCTTCGCGATGCATTTCTGGGTTTTTTTTTGTGTGTTTTTGTTCTGCAGGTTTGTGTTCGACATCCATGGAGTTCTGGGTATGGAGGAAACGCAATCGATGACGACACTGGGAATTTTGGGGTTCTTGGGTTGGATTTTCTGAGTGCAGGTGGTGGCCTGATGGCGGATGGCGAACGCTGATGGTGAACGGCGCGATTCTTCTGCGCGTTTGATGACAGCTTTGCGCGAGATGGAGGAGAGTGATGGAGGTGCGTGGTTGGTTCTGCAACGGTTTCTGCGGTGTTGATGACTGCAAGGAAGATAATGGTGACGGCGAGATCGTTGTGGCCGGTTCTGCAGCGGAGATTTGGTGGTGCGGCAGTCCTCACGGTGGTGGCCTCTCGATGCAATGGTGGTCGAGGCGTCTTCATGGATGGCGCGATGATGATGGAAGAAGGTGACGCGTCGAGAAGGATGCTGCGGCAGCATGCGCTATGGATGGTACGCCGGTGGTCGTGGTGGCGAGATTGGAGTTGGTGAGAGCGCATGGTTGAGGCGCTGTGGTGGCCATTCCAGCGACAGTGGCGACGAAGGTTGACGGTGGTGGCTTCAGGCTAGCTGACGACTAGGGTTTGGATTGGGAATTAGGGTTTCCTGTGGAAGATGATGACGTGGCAGAGGGTGGTGTCGTGGCAAGAGCTAATTGGTCTATCTGGTGTGCAGAGGATCTGGACACGTGGCAGAATCTAGTGAAGTTTGATTTAGGAGGGGTAGGAATAGGAAAATCTAGGGGTGTAGGAGAAAATGGTTTGTGTTGGGCTTTAGTAATGGCCTGGTTTAGAATTGAGGGGTGCATATAGGGAAATCTGGGGGTGCAAGGGTAAAAACTGACTGTTTGGCCCATCTGTCATTATTTATCAAATAAAATCTGATTTTGGGCTTTAAATTGCAATTTGGACCAATAAAACTCTAACTTCAGCTGCACAAATAAATATTAGAAATCCAAGAATAATTTATGCAATTAAAATCATTTTTTAAGCCCTTTTTATTTCCAAATACACTAAATCCAATAATTACAAATCCTTTACAAATCAATCATTTAAGCACAAATATTCTATCAAAAATTTTAATTTTAAAGCATAAATGTAGACATAAATATGCACTCATCAGAAAGGCAATGGTCAAATCCAGGTTTTAGTTTTTCTGTTATCGGCCCTCTGCGTGGCAATGGTCGGATTTAAATTTTTGTTCTGTGAGTTTGGCCCTCT
>NW_014543789.1:43250-45946 GCF_000741045.1 Vigna radiata var. radiata | reverse complement strand
AAAATACCAAAAAATATAAAATCTTCAAAAACTAAAAACATCTTCAAACAACAATTTTTCTGAAAGAACTACGTAACCCTGATTTCTCATTTTGANTGAGAATACGTAGGAGCAAGGTCAATCCTTGTCGGGCCCAAAAACCTAAAAAATATTCTTGTTTCTTTATATCGTTGTTCTTGGGATAGTTAAACATTTTGCAAACCACATTTTTATTCGCGCATTTAATTAAAGGTACTGCCTTTGGCAGGCGTTGTAGGGTGCTAACACCTTCCCTACACGTAACCGACTCCCGAATCGAATCTCTGGTTTTCATAGACTAAGCCTTATCCTTTTTATGGTTTTTTCCACAGTTTTCCAGAATAAACTATGGTGGCGACTCCAAAACATTTTTCAAATTGTTTTCTTTGGATTGTTGTCCCGTCACGATTTTTTGGTTGTGACACATAGGTTGTAAATGGATCTTTAAGAAGAAATATCACCCTAATGGATCCATAGAAAAATATAAGGCAAGATTAGTAGCAAAGGGCTTTACTCAAAAACCCAACATAGATTACTTTGATACTTTTGCTCCTATGACTAGGATTTCCTCTATTCGAGTGTTATTAGTTTTAGCAGCTATCCATAAACTAGTGATACATCAGATGGATGTTAAAACAACCTTTCTTAATGGTGATTTAGAGGAAGAAATTTATATTACTCAACCTGAAGGGTGTGTTGTACCTGGTCAAGAGAATAAGGTATGTAAACTTTTAAAATCTTTGTATGGGTTGAAACAAGCACCTAAACAATGGCATGAAAAACTTGATAGTGTGTTGCTTTGTGATGGTTTTTCACATAATGATGCTGATAAATGTGTGTACTCTAAATCTGAAAATGGTGATATTGTCATTATATGTTTGTATGTGGATGACATGTTAATCTTTGGTACATGCAATGAGATTGTCGCTAGAACTAAATTGTTTCTAGGATCAAAATTTGAAATGAAAGACATGGGTGAAGCCAATGTGATTTTAGGTATTAGAATCATAAGGAAGAGAGATAGTATTTTACTTTCTCAAGAACAATACGTTGAGAAACTTCTTAAGAAGTTTGAGTTTTATGACTTAAAACCAGTAAGTACCCCTTATGATGCTAATTCTTATTTAATGAAAAATAGAGGAGAATCATTATCTCAGCCTCAGTATGCCCAAATAATTGGGAGCTTACTGCACTTAATGAGCTTTTCCAAACCTGATATTGCTTATGCAGTAGGTAGACTGAGTAGGTATACTCAATGTCTAAATCAGGAACATTGGGATACACTTGCTAGGCTTATGAGATACTTAAGAGGTTCAATGGAGTATGCCATTGAATATAGTGGATTTCCCGCTGTACTAGAAGGGTACAGTGATGCTAACTGGATTTCTGATTCAGATGAGACAAAATCCACTAGTGGTTATGTATTCACACTTGGGGGTGGTGCGATTACATGGAGATCAGCCAGNCTTGCATGAGATCTTGGCATGATCTCTAGAGCACTCATGAATACCGGGCACGCGCATGGCCTAGTAAGCGCAACACAACGATAACAGCAAGGATTGTGGGGGTGTATTGTGATTGATAAGCCTCTAACACACGACAAGTGTCTTTGGTTCATATAGCTTGCTATACCAACTACACTGTGTGTTAAGTTTCTTGATCTAAGACTGGTTCATATAGCTTGCTATACCAGCTCTGATGCATTACATCCTACGAGACCCAGAATAAAAGTTTTATCTTTTCTTTCAACTTATTTTGCAATATGTGGGGGATTGTTATATTATATTAATATTATAGTATTGCAAAATTTGAATGCTGGATAAACGTTGCTTCAAAACGTTGATTTTCATTTAATGGGCAACAGAAAAGTTTTTATTTTCAACGTTCAAATTCTTTAAAAAGGCTGCAACGCTAAAAATAAATTTTTAATGCTTTTATTTTCTTTTAATGGTTTGATTCTTTTCTAGCTCTATAAATAGGGAGCTCATTCTCATTCCAAGACACACCAAAACCCAATCTTCTCTCATTCTCTTCTCTTCTAAGTTTTATCTTTTCTCTCTTTTCCTTCTCTAAAAATATTCTGGGTTATTCTTATACTCTTTTAAGAGTTTCTTGCTAGTTCTGAGTTCCTCAGAAATATTCTGAGAAGTTCCTGTTGTATCCTGGGGGACTTGCGCACATCGCGGATAAGTCCTTAAGGACAGTGACTCTACACGCCTCAGGAAAATTTGTTCGTGTTTCTGTCAGCCTTTTACAACACGTATACATGAGAAGTTTATGAAACATCAAGATAGACCACTGATAGTTGCTCTAACTGGAAACACCAAAAGGGTAACAAAAGAAAACTGTATGAGGGTTGGAATGGATGGCCTTATATTAAAACCTATTTCTGTTGACAAAATGAGGGGTGTTTTATCAGAACTCTTGGAACNCCGAGTTCTATTTGAAANTGTTTAACCTGCCAGATTGGCTTAATATTGTGAATTATTTTGTTGTACAGAAACACAAACTTATGAAGCAATGGGGCAATTGATATTAATTGTCATCCTTGTTGCTGTTATGAGATCGCGGCAAATACAACAATGGTTGAGTCTGCCTTTTTAAATCATTTTTGTCGATATACATTCGTATATGCTCTATATTCTGCTTTTTATAGAATTTCAGGCTTTCGAAGTTTT
>NW_014543789.1:39716-42030 GCF_000741045.1 Vigna radiata var. radiata | reverse complement strand
ATATTTATTTAATTTATTTTCATTTCTTATTATTTAATTATTTATTAATAGTATATTATTTTTTCTTTTCATTTTATTTATATTTTTATTATTATTTTTTTTTATTTCCAATGATATGCTAATAAGTGATTAAATAGTTAAATATTTCTCATTAAAAATATTCATACAATCATAATTATCATTTTTTAAAGGTTTAAACCTCTTTTTGGTCCCTAAGTTATGAACGGAGGTTCACTTTAGTCTCCGCTTTTAAAAATGTAGACTTTTGGTTCCTAAGTTATAAAAA
Organism: Vigna radiata var. radiata; assembly: GCF_000741045.1. Classification (NCBI taxonomy): domain Eukaryota; kingdom Viridiplantae; phylum Streptophyta; class Magnoliopsida; order Fabales; family Fabaceae; genus Vigna; species Vigna radiata. Next base: position 41,744 of record NW_014543789.1, on the reverse strand, counting down.
ATGTATCAAATGATTCCTTTTTTGATGTTCATGGTCAAAGTACAAAGAGCAATATAAAGTGTTCTTATTATTAAGAAACAAATCAGAACAATCTAAAGATGTAGCAGTTGTTAAGAACCAACCAAAAACAGTATTTTAAGTCAAAAAAGCACTCATTTGATACATTTTTTATAACTTAGGGACCAAAGATTTACATTTTTAAAAACGGGGACTAAACTAAACATCCGCTTATAACTTAGGGACCAAAAAGAGGTTTAAACCTTTTTTAAATATGTATCATTTTTAGATCACTAAAGAAACATACAATGACTATGTTTAACATATATATTATGTATTGATCTATGAATAACCTACTTCAAAGCATTAATCTAAATTAAGTATTCACCTATTCAGTGATTACTTTAAATGTAGTATACTAAACTATAAACTATGACTTCTTAAACATAAACTCTCATACATTAATATATGTCAACTCATTAAAAGGGAACCTATGACTCTTTCCCAATAGTGAAAGTAACTTTTTGATGTTCATAATAAATTGTATAAATGAAATATGAATTTATATATTTAATAAATGAAATTGGATCTTATGCTAAGCATGTCAAATTAGGTTTGTTTAACTTATGTTAAGTTTATTAAGATTTATATTTAAAGTTTACAAACATATATCACTCCTTTTTATTGGTGTATTTTGTCCATATCTTCTTGTGGTATGAGTGGAAGATGAACATGTGTATTAAAAATTGTTTAGGAAAGTGTCGGAATTTTTTTTCTAAAATGTTGATTTATGTAGTTTTCATATTTTGAGAAATATTAAATATATAGTTCTCTATTCTTATGCATAACTATTACATATTATAATATGTCAAAGGAAGAAAATAACATTATTTTCATTCTTTATCAACTTTTTCTCTAATATAATGAAGGTCAATTTCAAAATGCTTAGTTTTTTCAGATTAATAATAATGTGATAATGGCTTTATTGTTAGAGTAGACAATTAGAAAAGGAAAACAAATATGAAAATTAGAAAGCGAATTACGAACCCAAGTAAGTTCAGTGGTAACAATAATAAGGGATCTGTTTTCAGCTTCAGTAGAATATTTGTTTGCTTCTTTGCTTTCCAAGAGATTAAGGAGTTGGCTAAAAAAATATAAAAGTTAGTAGTAAACCTTCTACTATCAAGACAACAACCCATCAACATAAGCATGTAAATTTACAATTAGAATCAGCTTTAAATAAAATAATTCGTCCCACAATGTGTTTTAAATATCTAAAAAAATGAGAAACATCCATATGTTCAGTATAAGGAAGTAACAAACTGGAAGAGCTTGTGAACAGTATAACAAATATAAAGTTTAGGATGGTTAAATAACTACCTATTAAACGTCTATAGACATTGGGGATTAGAGAGAGAGGTATCCAAAAGTGGAGTGAAGCTTAAGCTTGGGAATAATAGGAATAGAAGAAAGTTTACAACCCAACATACAACAATTTAAGAATGGAACATAGTGACATTGAGAAAAAAAAACAAGAAAAAACTTCGGATCTCCAAGATATTTTAGTTTGAAATCATGTTGAAGAAGATTTTTAATAGTGTTAGTGGTGGTTTGAGATCATATATAAATTTGAGACTGTAATGTAAAGTAAAGGTTGAATAGAATCATGAGAATACTGGTGATTATAATTGGGGAATAATCATAAACATTTTTGCATTAAGATTGCCTTTAAGAAAATCGTTATTAATGTCAAGTTGCGTAAGGTGTCATTGTTCTGTTTAATAAGAATAATATAAAAAAATGGGATAGCACAACTTTGAATAAATTGAAAGTAATAATGTATAGAATATTAAAAATAAAAGTTAAATGGAAATAAAAAAAAGTTAATTTTATTTACTTTATACATTAAATAAATAAAAGTTAAATATATTTTTAATTTCTAAACTATAATGTAAAATTAAAATTAGTCTTTCTTCAAACTTTCATTTTGTTTAATCATCTAACTTTAGATAATTAATTGAGCATATATAA
>NW_014543789.1:30472-39351 GCF_000741045.1 Vigna radiata var. radiata | reverse complement strand
GTGAATAAGTGAAAGGAGGCCACCATTTAAATATTAAATTTGTTTATATGTAAATCTATTTTATGCTTTTGTTTTTCTTTATAAGTTCATGTTAGGTGTCACTATTATAACATGAAGATTTTATTAAAAACATGAAAAAGAACACAAAAACATGAAAACCACACCAAATCGAAAAAAATCAATGATGAAAAAAACTAAGTAAATACGTAGATTAAAAGAGTAAACCAATGCAATACTGGTAAAAAAGTTAAAGGTCAATAATTAATTTCTTAGCATATTAAACATCCAGAAAAGGTCTTTAAAACTTACTATAACTTTTTAGAAATCTTTACTTTGGAAGATATATTATTAACTTTCTTAAGTGTACCCTTATGAGACTTCCTTGTAGTTTGAATTGTCTCATCCTCCTCCTTAGAATCCCCCCTCATTAAGCATATTAGCCTATTTAGAGACTATTTTGAATTTCTCCATAAAACAAATTTCCTTATACATCAAAAAATTAAGAGCTACCTTATGACTACAACGAGGTCAATCTAAATATTGTGAACCCTGCAAACTATTGATAATAAGAATAATATCCTCCAAGAAAGACATATCAGCCATTAGAAACACCTAAATTCTTAATAATAGGATATTCATGCATAACACAAACATGATCATAATTTGGCTCAAGCTATGATTGAGCAATAATATATAACACAAGCTCCCCCATAGGATCCATTATACAAGCTCGACTCAACCACAAACTCCATTGTAGATTTCACCATGGGCTCCAAATATATCCACAATGGGCTCTAAAATAGGCTCTAAAATAAGCTCTAAAATAGGCTCCACAATAACCTCCACAAACTTTAAAACCAAACCTAAAGAGTCCTTATTCCCATCTTGGACACCAACTAAAAGTTATATTGACATATTGTTTTAATCGTATACAATTAGATAGATCATGACCATCATTTTACAATTTGAACAAAAAAGAGACAATTTCTCATACTCTATATCAACAATAAATGTAAATCTTGACCTTTCTACCAAAATTTGATTAGGGAAATCATATAACAAACCAATATCAACCAAGACACGTAAAGAAATTGTTGCTGGGTCTATCGAGGAGGAGGTTACCTGTGGGTTACACAAACACCAATAACACCTAAGCCCAACCACATAAGGGATTGACACCACTCTCTACCCAAAACCTTAAGGCAATGACTTAATGGGTCTTTCATCTTATATAGTGCTATACTTTCTCATTTTTATCCAATGTGAGACTTAGACTCACACTTGGATTCACAACAATCTCCCCCTCAAGGGTGAGTCCCTTCCACATAGGTATACTCCCCCTCCAGCAGAAGCATTCCCAACCAACCACAATCACGAGTAACCCTTTCCAACTGTTCCAACCGCCGTTTATCTTAACGAGTTTCTTACCTGAACACCCTTTTCCAGGAAGACTTTCGGTATAGGGACAATTATACTCGTCTCAGCCGGTCACCAAGACTAACCATCAACTTTGATACCACTGTTGGGTCTATCGAGGAGGAGGTTACCTGTGGATTACACAAACACCAATAACATCTGAGCCTAACCACATAAGGGATTGACACCACTTTCCACCCAAAACCTTAAGGCAATGGTTTAATGGGTCTTTCATCTTATATAGTGCTCTACTTTCTCATTTTTATCCAATGTGGGACTTAGACTCACACTTGGATTCCCAACAATATTACCATTTGTAGGGATGTTCAACACACACACACACATAGATCTCCACACTGGTAAGGTATTGTCTGCTTTGGATCTCTTGCTCAAACATTGAGCATCTCTTGCTCTCCACCTCTCATGATTCACTTCTAGGCTATCTGCCACTGGCCACCTACCAAGGCTTCACCTGATCATAGAGGGACGTACTCGTCTAAGCCCAATCTCCAGACTTGAAGCATGGGCTCTGATACTATTTGTAGGGAGGTTCAACACACACACATACACATAGATCTCCACACTGATAAGATATTGTCCGCTTTGGGGAAAGCCCTCACGAATTTGCTTTTGGTAACACTCCAAAAGGCCTCTTTCCAATGGAGGTATCTTATGTGTATATAAACCATGTTCATGTCTTATTGTATCCGATGTGGGACTTTGTTTGTACCCAACAACTTCAAGACTTATTCTTAGTGTAATAATCTAAAGATAATGGTGTACAATTGAGAAAATCTCCTTTGACTGCCAATATTTCAAAGGAAGACCATGTGTGCACACTTAACACTGAGTTTTTGTGAGCTTTGTAGAAGTTAGAACAAAATCTTTAGTCCAAGAAAAAACACGAAGGATTTCAGGACAAACTCAAACCCTTCTCATATTCTGAAGTGTAAAAAAAGAAAATTCATAAAACCCTTTGTCAAGAGAAATTGCTTTCTTAGAAAGATCTGAATGCATAAGAGGTTTATCCCCTTTTATTAACAAAATATGTCCATGCAAATGATTTTTGCATTTCTCAAGATCACCAAGATAAACTTTTCCAATAATCTACATTGAGACCATATCTCTCTTTATGTAAGGAAAAGATATCTGTGATAAAAAAATATCACAAAATTTATTAAGATATACATATTCTTCAAACCAACAATGTTTCTCCAACACTATTAAACGTATAAGACTCTACCAAAACCTGCACACCGCAACACACCTCCAACCAACAACACTAATGCATCTACACCAGGACCGTGCAGCTAAACAAGAGATACAACTCTACATGAAACTAGAGCTGTCAAAATGGGTTACAACCCACAGGTCAACCCGGCCCGTCACGGGTTCGGGCCAGGTTGGATTTGAAAAAATTGTATTTTTTTTTATGCGGGTCAGATTTCAACCCAGCTCATTTAAACCCGGTTCATGCGTGTTGAACCTGTGGTGGGCCGGGTTGGCCCACCAACCCACCTACCTAGTTTTATTTAATTAAAATTTAATTTTAATTTTATAAAAAATATTTATTATTATTATTTGCTTGAAAAAATGATTTAAGTTTCATATTTTCAAAATTAATTAAACATCCATGTGTGAGAGTGAAATTTGAGAGTGAAATTTGTTTAGATTTGAATTATAGAAACTTTGTAATTTTTTTTAATTTAAAAAAAATATATAGTTAAGTGGGCCAGTGAACCAACCCGTTTATCCATCAACCCGTGGTGGGTTGAGCCAAGTTCAAATTTTTTTGACTCGCTAATAAATGAGGGTTGGCTCACTAAGTGACCAACCCGTGGTGGACCGGACCGAATCGAGACAGGTTACCCATTTTGACAGCTATAGATTAATGTAAGAATTGCTACATCAATTCAGCCCAAAGAAACATTATCCCACATACAACAATAACCACTACCAATAATTGAGTTCATTCATATTTTTAATAAATTTGTTTTAATATTTGATTGTGATATGTAATAATTAATATATTTTCTTAAGTTTATTTTTATTTTTACTATTCACATGAGCTGTTACCAAAATTTGGAACGTCAGACACATGGTAAGAGATGATTGGATTGAGGAATTTAAATGTATGTTTCTAATCATTGAAAAATTGGAAAAGATCTACCGATAAAAATCTATCTGACGCTCAAATACATAAGAAAGTAAAATATTTATATATAAAATAGTAAGTATAAGTTTCAATATGTTTTTTCTAAAATTTCAGAATCTATCATTTATGTAGTTTAAATAAAAAAAAATATTAGTTAGAGACATGCTGTTAAAAAACATTTAATGTTTATTTTAAAAATTTAATTCTGGAAATATTTGGGCTGGTATATACAACATATATTATCAATCATACGATGATTAATATCATGAGATCATAATCATAATCACGTCTTTATCCCTAAAATTGTTTATTCTATATTAAGAGCTTTTATTAAAAATATTATTATATTCTCAAATTTTAAAAATTGAATCACTCAATAAAAATGATATAAGTCTTTATTAAACAAACAATAATTTTTATTTATTTATTTCAATCATGATCCCGTAAAATTAAGGTTAAAACCACTTTGGCGTCCCTGTTTTCGTCATGTTTTCCCAATTGGATCCTCGTCTTTTAAAACTTCCCAATTAAGTCCCTTTAAGTGTTAATTTGAAACCAATTAACCCTTCCCGTTAAAAATCGTTAACGGTGTTAAACTATTGCAGATGTCTTGGCTGACGTGGTAGACGTTGAAGTATGTAGTGAAACGTGTCAATCAAGGGAGTGGATACGTGGCCTTTTAATGAAGGATTAAAAAATGGTAATGATCAATTAGCTATAAACTGAAATTAAAAAGGGAATTAGGTTTCAGTTAATTGAAAAAGGGATTTAGGGTTCTGGAACATCGAAAAGCAATTGGGACTGAGTTATTTCTAATGTAACATCGAAATGCTTCACCAGGCTTGCAATCAACAGCCATGTCCATACGAGCAACAAAAAAGTGTTGATGGACAGGCGCATATAATCCAGGTGCAATGGTTGTGCCATATTTTCGAGTTTCGCCTGGTTGCAACGCTCCTAAACTGAGAATTCCCGTGGGCTTGACCTCAGCTTCTATTTTTCCATCCTGAAAGAAGGAAACAACAAATAGAAAATCAAAGAGACAGTCAATTCATATGCTTATGTTTGAACATTGAAATCCACCACAAAAACATGAATGCCTGTAGAGGGGTAGGATAAACCGTACAGAACATAGCAATGAAAGTCAGAATAAACATACTCAGTGAAAGAATGCATTTCTTAATCACGCAGTTAGGATAAAAAATTTCTTTCTTTCTGGTTCAGCTGCTAGGGTACATAGCAGAACCCTCACCTTGAAGCCAGCACTCTCTACTCTCATTTAAAAATCTGGGACACCCACTTTTATATATTTTAAATTTTAGAGTATCTCTGTGTATATCACCAAGCCTCAATCATGGTTGAAACTCTACCAATCTTATCAGAGACCACAACTTGCCTGATAGAAGTGCCAGAAAAATCCATACTGATAGTTAGCCACAGTGCATATAAAAGAGTAGTAACTCAGTCTCAATTGCTTTTCGATGTTCCAGAACCCTAATTCCATTTTTCATTTAAGTGAACCCCGTAATGTTCTTTTTTAATTAACAGAACCCTAAATCTCTTTTTCAATTAACTGAAACCTAATTCCCTTTTTAATTTCAGTTTATAACTAATTGATTATTACCATTTTTTAATCCTTCATTAAAAGGCCACGTATCCACTCCCTTGATTGACACGTTTCACTGCATACTTCAACGTCTACCACGTCAGCCAAGACATCTGCAATAATTTAACACCGTTAATGATTTTTAACGGGAAGGGTTAATTGGTTTCAAATTAACACTTAAAGGGACTTAATTGAGAAGTTTTAAAAGACGGGGACCCAATTGGAAAAACATGGGGACGACAAATGATTTTAACGTAAAATTAACAACGATAACTTAATTAGCTGAATTAAAGAAAGCTATATAATCTCGATTATAAATGTAAGAAGTCCACCAATACCCGTATCCATACACGCTGCGGTGCCGTCATCTAACGACAGTTTGACTGGCGCTTCAAGGCAATCTAACCTACGCAGCGCATCATGCTCTCTAATTGGATTCCTGCGATTTCGTTGGGAGCAAAAGCTTTGATCAGAAGGAAATGGAATCGAAACCCTAATCCAAAGATCGTGAGTGTGCAGTGGTTCTCATTTTTTTCTTCCAAAGCTCCAATAGACATGGCTGCCAGAGATGGAGAACTGAGGGTTTTTCTTGTTGCCGGTGAAGTTTCTGGAGATTCCATCGCTTCTCGCCTAATGGCTTCGCTTCGACTTTTCTCCCCTTTCCCTCTNCGCTTTGCTGGTGTTGGTGGGCATGTCAACTTCTTTTTTCATTCTATCAAAAGTATACGCTGAAATACACTCGAAGTCTCGGTTTATTTTGTGGGTTTGGATATGCTTTGTTAAGTTTTAAAATTTTTACATTGATGTTGTGGTCGCAAGGTGATTATTTCATCATTTTATAATGGTAAATTTGGTGANATGTGACGTCACACCATTTGCATTAATGCCATTTGCACCAGTGCTTTTTGTGCCAGTCAAGATTAATATTAATGTTCCAAATGTAGCCTAGAAAAATGATTAGTTTGGAGACCCGATAGTAAACCAGCATTATGTGATATGATTGTTTTATAATCTTGTGCTTTTAAGTGTATGATGAGAGGTTCAATTTTCAAAAATGTATGTATTGAAAAATATCTATTTAGAGAGGTTTGTATTTTTAAACGATCTTTTGGTCCTTTGAGGGATTAGTAATTGATTTTTGACCAAAAATATTTTTGGTTCGTGACACTCTAGTTAAAAAAAAAAGTTAAAATAGGAGACCAAAGTGATAAAATAGAGAGAAGATGAGAGACTATAAGTGTATTTTAGTAAAGAACACATCTCTGAGGAAATTTGCTTCCTAGGTATAAATTTAACGTTTTATCAATTTCAGGGCTAAGATGGCAAGTGAAGGGTTGAAGTCTCTATTTTCTATGGAAGATATTTCGGTAATGGGGCTTTGGGAGCTTTTGCCTCATCTGTATAGAATCAGAGTAAGTGCTTTGTTTATAAGATGTTAGTAATTAGTGTGATTTCTAGACTTGAACAGAAGCTGGGTTCTCCTTTTGTTTTCCACCAAAATTTTTAGAATCTGTTCAATATGTTATAGCTAAAGTCTTTGGATGAAGAACGGGGTACCTGGTTGCTACCTGAAAAGGTTACTCGCACGGATAGCAAATAGGACACAACACTGCTACAATACTATTGTAACATAAAATCAGCTTCAAATCAACATGGTCACATATGTTAAATCACAAAAGATAATTGGTTTATTTTAACCAAGTACGAATCATTTGTGGAAATAGTGAAATGCAACGGCAATTAACTTGATGAGACATTTCCATTTATATTTATATATTAATAAAAGTTTAGAAAACCAAAGTAGTGTTAAACACAGATAGGAGCATTCAAAGTGTTCATGAAGTGTCTTTTTTATATCATTTTCAACATGGGTGCTAAACAACTTATAGCCATGATGAAAATGTTTGTTATTCCTTGATTCATTTTCAACTTTTATTATTCTAGGGATATCTATCTGATAATTTTTGCCACATTTCTGAATTACATTTGAAGCATCTGTATATGAAATTTTACCTGTTACACATGTGAAATCCATGTGGTGTTGATAATTTTCAGCTAAAACTGAAGGAAACAGTTGAAGCAGCTGTTCTATTTGAACCTCATGTTGTATTAACGGTTGATTCTAAGGGCTTTTCTTTTCGGTTCTTGAAACAACTTAGAGGTACTAGTGATGCACTCTCCTTGCTGGAATATCTTCTGCATCTTTTTGGTTTTAGAATTATGCTGTATGTAAATGGGGAATGTCTTTTGCAGCTAGATACATTCAGAAAAATTTGGATATTCCATCACACTTTCACTATGTAGCACCATCATTCTGGGCATGGAAAGGAGGTGAAGCAAGACTCAGAGGACTAGCAGAATTTGTGGATCATTTATTGTGCATACTTCCAAATGAAGACAGAATATGTAGATTGAATGGATTGCACGCAACAGCTGTTGGGCATCCGGTCTTGGAAGATGTTCTGGAATTGAATTTGGTATGAGCTTGGGACATTTGGCAATTCTTAGCGTTGTTGTGATGCTTGTATGGCATTAGCGATTTTATGGATTATTATGTTATTTTTTATTCTTACCTCTTATACAATAAGAGGCAAAATTTTGTTTGACCTTTGGATTTCTATTCTTCCATATTTCATCCCGATCCTTACCAATGAAAAACTTATTAAAGTAGTTCTCCCATCTCTCTTTGATATCTTGATGTGTAACAAAAGTTGTCCTTCTTCATCCTTATTATATATGACGTAATCCAAATTTCTCGATTTGCTTTCCCTTAATTTTGCATAGCTTATATTTCCAGAGAAACAAGTCCACAATTCATGAATGGAGGGCAAAAGGCAATGCTGACGATTTTCGAAATAAGTATGCAGTGCCAGCAGGTACTTCTAACAAAATGAAATTTAAGAACTTCACATATTTAACTAAAGTTTGCTAAATTATAGTTTCTGACGTTTTGGTACTTTTGTATGAGCAGATGTTTAACATTCCGCTAGTTTAATGATTTTTCTTTCTTGCTCTGTGGATATTTCCTTTAGCATAATGCCGCAAATTCTTAACATTGGGGCAAAAGTTATAGCTTAAAAAGAAAAATCCTATGAACACCATCTTTTGGATATTTTTTGTGCTATTTTGTCTAACTTTGAAGTCATATTTGCTTTATTCTCACATTAATTTTAATTTCAAAAGGAGCCACTGTGATTAGCTTACTTCCTGGAAGCAGAGTGCAAGAAGTCAGTCGGATGCTTCCCATCTTTTCAGATACTGTGAAACTGATGAAAGACACAGTTCCACAGTTGATGACAGTCATTCATGTAGCACCTAATGAGCATGTGGAAAATTTTATAGCTGGTGCTATTCATGGATGGCCTGTGCCAGTTATATTGATTTCAGGTGGAACAACACAACTAAGATATGATGCTTTTAGTGTAAGCCCCCTTGTCCCACAAGACCTCCATTTTCAAAAATAAATATTTTAATTTTTAACTCATTCTGCCATGTCGTGTAGCCTTATTATAAAATTGTTTTTATACTTCCGATAGAATCATCTATTCTTGAAATTGCTCTAATGGTCCATTATAGAATGCTTAGAGACTCTTGCTTGAGTTCTGAATCTAAACTTGCAATGCAATTATAACTGTTGATTTTCCAAAATGTTCGCCAGTGATTATGTCCAAATTGCTTGAGTTTGGCCATTTTCTTTTGTTT
>NW_014543789.1:28787-30135 GCF_000741045.1 Vigna radiata var. radiata | reverse complement strand
TGCCTTCAGAGAGAACAAAGCACAACCTTCCACAACAAACTTCGAGATCTTATGTGGACTACACTCCAAGTGCAATTGCAGCATTGACTATATTAAACCATGGGAAACCAGTGACTAGTATCTAACGACATCTCTTTCTGCGATTCTTTGGCTTTGGATTTTTAAACTGCAAAGGAATGTCTGTCTGCAGCTGAAGAACAATGATCTGAAGCCCTATGTTGTTTTCTACGCGGACCCTGAGCGACGTCTGGCCATCAAATCCAACAACTTTGACAATACCTCCCAAATCCAACAACTTTGACAATACCTCCCTCGTCTAGAACGAGCGGCGACATGTGACCTTTGCTTCCACTTACTGAATATGACGGAGTTAAAAAGGGAATGTGGTATAATGAATTGAAAATCAAATTTGAAGTAGGAAAGTGAGGTAATGAAAAATTGAAAAGGGGAATGAGAATGAAGAAACAACTACAGTGAGATTAGGTGGAGAGAGAATTGCAACACTCACTTACAGTGAGCAAAAGGCATGCAAACAAGGCACAAATTCTAATTTAAAAGAAATTGAAACTCGTTTTCTACACGCACTATTTCAATATGGAACGGTTTTGAGCTATAGTCGTGCACACTATGACTTCGAATTTGAAAAAAAGAAAAATGAAACTCTACACGCTACTTCAATGTTCTGGTTTTGAGTTAAACTCACCATCTCTTGAATTGCTTATTTCTAGAAAAATTGAATGTCATCTTCTACAAAGACAACTTGATAGTATCATATTTTGAAATTCAAATTTCTCGTGTGCGCGACTTCTTTGTATTCTGGAACAGTACTCTTCGGAGTATTGATTACAAAACTGAAAATTTAATAAATCAAGTATTTAGTAGGAACATGGCAGTAAAAATTTCACATAATTGTCCTGTTGCTAGATTACGACCTTATGCTGGAAAATACATGCCTGGGGCAGTTGTAGCTGTTGGAGTTCCTCTCCTACATCTTTCTAATTTCCAAATATATGATTGGCCTGAGGTTTCGACTAGAAATTATGCTTTGATGGTTTTGATGCTTCCATCAGATAGTGCTAGACAATGGCATGTGCGTGAGTTAGAATTGGTTGAGGTAGTTGCTGACCAGGTTAGCAATTTTCCATTTTATTCAGTTACGTTTCTCTAACAGTTTATTTCCATCTTACATGCCTTTCATTTTGATTGAAACCAATTATTTTACATCTATATATTTTTCATTTATTACTTTGTAGCTAAATTACTAAATTTTGGAATTGTGATAAAGTGATTTTGTTATATCTGTATGTTATTATTTCTAATAAATGAGCTTAAGTTATTTGTTTCATGT
>NW_014543789.1:12176-24802 GCF_000741045.1 Vigna radiata var. radiata | reverse complement strand
TATGAGATCGCGGCAAATACAACAATGGTTGAGTCTGCCTTTTTAAATCATTTTTGTCGATATACATTCGTATATGCTCTATATTCTGCTTTTTATAGAATTTCAGGCTTTCGAAGTTTTGCAGTGACAATAAAATTGCTCTCACTGTCCTTGGTTGTTTTGATTTGTTAATCCTTGAGAATTGTGTTACACATTTTTCGGTGGCACTCTTGAATTAGTTGAAATTTATTGTAATTCATGGATGAGTCTCTTTTGTTAATTTATGTTTATATAATTTAATATACATCCATGTACTTGTCTTTTAGTTATGTANTNATCTTATGTTTTAATTTATATTTATTTAATTTATTTTCATTTCTTATTATTTAATTATTTATTAATAGTATATTATTTTTTCTTTTCATTTTATTTATATTTTTATTATTATTTTTTTTTATTTCCAATGATATGCTAATAAGTGATTAAATAGTTAAATATTTTTCATTAAAAATATTCATACAATCATAATTATCATTTTTTAAATATGTATCATTTTTAGATCACTAAAGAAACATACAATGACTATGTTTAACATATATATATTATGTATTGATCTATGAATAACCTACTTCAAAGCATTAATTATTAATCTAAATTAAGTATTCACCTATTTAGTGATTACTTTAAATGTAGTATACTAAACTATAAACTATGACTTCTTAAACATAAACTCTCATACATTAATATATGTCAACTCATTAAAAGGGAACCTATGACTCTTTCCCAATACCAGTGAAAGTAACTTTTTGATGTTCATAATAAATTGTATAAATGAAATATGAATTTATATATTTAATAAATGAAATTGGATCTTATGCTAAGCATGTCAAATTATGTTTGTTTAACTTATGTTAAGTTTATTAAGATTTATATTTAAAGTTTACAAACATATATCACTCCTTTTTATTGGTGTATTTTGTCCATATCTTCTTGTGGTATGAGTGGGAGATGAACATGTGTACTAAAAACTTGTTTAGGAAGGTGTCGGAATGTTTTTTCTAAAATGTTGATTTATGTAGTTTTAATATTTTGGGAGACATTAAATATATAGTTATCTATTCTTATGTATAATAACTATCATACATATTATAATATGTCAAAGGAAGAAAAGAACATTATTGTCATCCTTTATCAACTTTTTTTCTAATATAATGATGGTCAATCTCGAAATGTTTAGTTCTTTCATTATGAGAAGGATCAACAATGTGATAATGACTTTATTGTCCGAGTAGACAATTAGAAAAGGAAAACAAATATGAAAATTAGAAATCCAAGTAAGTTCAGTGGTAACAATAATAAAAGATCTGTTTTCAGCTTCAGTAGAAAATTTGTTTGCTTCTTTGCTTTCCAAGAGATTAAGGTGTTGGCTAAAAAAATATAAAAGTTAGTAATAAACCGTCTACTATCAAGACAACAATCCCATCAACATAAGCATGTAAATTTACAATAAGAATTAGCTTTAAATAAAATAATTTGTCCCACAATGTGTTTTAAATATCTAAGAAAATGAGAAACATCCATATGTTCAATATAAGGAAGTAACAAATTGGATGAGCTTGTGAACAGTATAACAAATATAAAGTGTAGGGATGGTTAAATAAAGTAATTACCTATTAAACGTCTGTAGACATTGAGGATTAGGGATAGGTATCCAAAAGTGGAGTGAAGCTTAAGCTTGGGAATAACAGGAATAAAAGAAAGTTTACAACCCAACATACCACAATTTGAGAGTGGAACATAGTGACATTGAGAAAAAAAAAACAAGAAGAAACTTAGGATTCAAGATATTTTAGTTTGAAATGATGTTGAAGCATATTTTTAATAGTGTTGGTGGTGGTTTGGCTAAGACTGGTAAGAACAATATCCTCCTAAGAAGAATGAATATGGAAGTAGAATTAGTGTCTTGGTAAAAAGAGAGTAATGATACTTAGTAAAACCTAACTAAAGAACGGATATGGAAGTAGAATTAGTACCTTTGGTAAAAAGAGAGTAATGATACTTAAATTGAGTAAAATCTTTTATTAAAACCAACTTGTAGAAGTTTTAGTGTGTGTATATATATATTTATTTATTTATTTATTCATGACTAAGTTAACATGCTTTCAACTTTGACATTTACATACTATTTTAATGATAACTTTTCCCACCGACCTCCAAATGATGTGATTATTTTTTATTAGAAACTAGACTCAAAAAGCTTTCTCATGACTACTAATTTTTAATTTTTGGACATTTGAGTAGGTGCAGTTTATTCCTTAAAGTTAACGCTTTATATATTCCTGCCAACTCTGACCTTTACTGGTTGTTTTGCCCATAACTTTCTCCACCGAACTCCAAATGAGTTTATTCTTGTTTTGTTGGAATCTAGACTCAAANACCTTTCAAATTATGCATTGGTAATCAAGTTTAGGGCTTTTTGGCCATTGTAATCGACTACAAAAACACTGTAAACGATTACACGAACAAAAATCTGGTTTTGTACAAAAACTTGTGCTGCAGGAGCCAGTTGTGGACACATAAGTAGCTAAAGAAATTTTATGTAATTTTTTCATATTTCTTGAATGGATGAGACTTCTTTTTTGTTAGGAAATAGGTAGGCTTCGTTTTACACCAAGAGGGGGGGGGGGTGAATTGGTGTTTATTCAAAAACAAAATATTTTCACAATCTTTAAACAAAAGTATAAAGCTTTTTTATCTTTCTTGAAATGCAAGTAATGAAAATTTCTATGCAACAGAAAAACGTAGTTGACTGCGTAACAGATATAGTCGACTGAAATAAAGAGTACAGGGATAGAGAAAATCAAACACTGGTTTTTATACTGGTTCGGCCAACAATGCCTATATCCAGTGTCCTTCCAACCCAGGAAGCAAATGCACTATATAGGTTGCGGTTTTTACAACAAGGAAATTATAGAAGACCTCACATCAAAAATATAAATCTCCTCTCTAACCCAAAACCAAAATATAGCTGCAATAACCAAAACCAGACTTGCAGGAAGAATCCCCTCTTCTGCAATCTGAACCCACGTCGAACAATCCTCAACGTGTAACCCCTGTATCACAACATGTCAATTCCAGCACTCTTCACAGGATGTCAAGCCTTCAAATAATGCAGCAGTCTTCACAGGATGCCAAGCCTTTAATGATCAATCAAGAAACACTTTCTTTGTGCAGATCATGATCACACTGTCAGCGCATAAGCCTTCTCCCTTCGAATCTCTCTCAAGATAGATCATCAACGTCTTCTTGGAGAATTCTTGGAGCTGTTAACACAAAGAATTCAATCTGAAACAAGAAATGAAAATGTTAGAGCGTCAAAAGTCTCTAAACAAATCGTGTTCAACCAATTTATAGTTTTCTGTCAGTCAGATTGTTTCTCAGTCGAATAACCTACTAATTCAGTCGACTGTATTATTACAGTTATAACAGAAAATCAACATAGAGGCTCTCAGTCAACCAAAATCAACACACATTCAATACAGTTGACCAAGTCATCAATGCTTAACTAACTTTTAAAAATATAGTCGTTGGAGCGTGTAAGCATAACATAATTCCAAAACAGATCAAAGATATAGTTGAATGTACACTGGACAAAGTCGACTGACACATGTAAAAACATTTTGAAATTCTTTTCAATTCAAAACATTACATAGCACTGATTCTCGAAATATGTACAAAGGTTTTAGAATAGTCGAATCCATTACAGATGTATTCGACTGGACTAGAACTTTGTCACACAATTATAAGTTTATAAAGGTGCTTGTGATTTTTCACTTTCCAAAATGTGCAGTAAAATATTTTTGATAAAGCAGTTCACATTGCACATAATCATACAAGCATGTTCCACAAATATATCACACAATTAACATAGGAACATACATCACAGTACATCAAAACATGTTCAGCATATATGACAATTAGTTCAGAATAAGAACATGTAATACAACAATATGTGTACTGTTATTAAGCATAATGTTGTCATCATAAAAAACTAGATTGATATAGAGTTTGTGTTGTCAACAATCTCAACATTTTTAGTGTTTAAGTGTGAGTAGAGCCTGAAAACTAAGGTTTGGGCAACCCATGGTGGAGGAAAGATCCAATGTTGGAGTCATGACCAAGTTAACATGCTTTCAACTTTGACCTTTGCATGCTATTTTAATGATAACTTTTCCCACCGACCTCCAAATGATGTGATTATTGTTTTATTAGAAAATAGACTAAAAAAGCTTTCCCATGACTACTAATTTGTAATTTTTGGACATCTGAGTAGATGCAGTTTATTCCTTAAAGTTAACGCTTTATAATTCCAGCCAACTCTGACCTTTGCTGGTTGTTTTGCCCATAATTTTGAACTCCAAATAAGTTGATTCTTGTTTTGTTGGAATCTAGTCTCAAAGACCTTTCAAATTATGCATTGGTAATCAATTTTAGGCCTTTTTGGCCATTGTAATCGATTACAAGGTGTCAACACCCAATTTCGTCTAGGTAACTAAATAATAGAACTTGTTTTTTTTATTTTTGTCTTATTATATTTTGATTTTTTTTATTTTTGTTTTATTATTTGATTTGATTTTATTTTCTATATTTTTAAAAAAAAAAGAAAAAGAAAAAAAAAGAAAGAAAAAGAAAGAAAACGAAAAAACAAAAAGAAAAGAATTTTGTTGGGTAAATAAAATTCATCACAAAAATAAAAAGTAAAAAAAAAAATAAAAAAATAAAAAAATATTATTTCGTTTTACTATTTGTACCCCCAAATTAAATTTTTAATCCTTAGCCCAATGGCCCAAAATAATCTCATTTTTTTTCCCACCACCATATTTTTCTTCTCACACCCCACTCTCCACATCATCTTCCACATCACTCTCCACATCACCTACCTTTTTCTTTTAGTATTACATTTTTTATATATTTATTTTTTATTTAAATTTTTTCTTCTTCCTAATTTTTTTAATTTTTCCACTTACCTTTTTTTATTATATTTTATTTCACCTAATTTTCCCACCAACTTTTTATTTTATTTCTTTAACTTATTTTTCACATTAACTTTTACTATTTACTATATTTTATTTCATCTACTTTCTCCACGAACTTTTTATATTATTTCTTTCACTTATTTTCCTTAACTTTTTCTATTCATTTTTATTATTATATTTTATTTCACATAATTTTTTCACTAAATTTTTATATTATTTCTTTAACTTAATTTCCACATTAACTTTTACTATTTACTATATTTTATTTCATCCACTTTCTCCACCAACTTTTTATATTATTTCTTTCACTTATTTTTCACATTAACTTTTTCTATTCATTTTTTTTTATTATATTTTATTTCACATGATTTTTCCACTAACTTTTTTATATTATTTCTTTAATTTAATTTCCACATTAACTTTTACTATTTACTATATTTTATTCATCCACTTTCTCTACCAACTTTTTATATTATTTCTTTCATTTAATTTTCACATCAACTTTTACTATTTATTATATTTTATTTTACCTAATTTTTCCACCCACTTTTTATATTATTTCTTTTACTTATTTTTCACATTAACTTTTTCTATTTTTCCACTCAATTTTTTAAAAAATTTATATTTTATTCATCCTTAACTCTATAAATACCCACGTTCTCTTCACTTCATTTTTACACACACTTACATACTTACACACTTTCATAACATCTATCTTTCTTCTCTCACACAAAACCTCTTCATCCAAAAACTCTACTTCATTTTTCTCTCACACCTTTCCATTAAATCTCACACCAAATTTCTACTCCAAGTTCATCTTCTTTACTTCTACCTCTTCTCACAACATATTTCAAGTAAGGTTTTCCTCCATCATTCAAATCTTCAACAAGGTACACATATTTTTATCAATCCATTATGTATTTTGATAATTTTTATTTTTTTTCTACTGCATTTATTTTATTTTATGCTTTTTTACATTTTTGTTCCATAGACTTTTCAACTCATCTCTCTTTCTTAAAAAAAACAAATAAAAAATGCATAAAATTTTAAAAAATTTAATAATAATATAAATAGCGGTATGAGTACCCGTGCGACGATCGTACACTTCAACCTAGTAGTCATTACCCAAAACAATAAAATCAAATAAAAAAGCCGTATGAGTACTCGTGCGATCGTACGCATCAGCCTAGTGCTCACTACGCAAAACAATAAAATAAAATAACAAAAAGTCGTATGAGTACTCGTGTGATCGTACGCATCAGCCTAGTATTCATTATGCAAAATCTAAATATTATATCAAAAATACCAAAAAATAAAAAACTCAAAAAAAAAAATCACAAAAAATAATTTTTCCACTTCTTTTATATCTAGCTCATTTGTTCATACATTTTTTTNCATAATTCAAAAATACAAAAAAAATTCATAAAATCCTCGAAAAAAACTAAACATCTTCATCTACAAACAAACTTCCAATCAATTTTTTTCAAACAATTTCTCAAACAAAATATCAACTTTTTTTCAAATCAAGATCTTAGCCAGAACTACGTGATCCTTGATTCTCCATCAAAAGTGGAGATACGTAGGAGCAAGGTCAGTCCTTGTCAGGTTCACTTCCCAAAAATCTAAATTTTTTCCCAATAAATTTCCTCAATAATTTCTCAAAAATAAAAAAAAATGTCTTTTGTTTCTTTATAATGTTTTTTTGGGGATAGTTAAACATTTTGAAAACAACATCAAATTCGCGTATTTAATTAAAGGTATTGCCTTAGGGCAGGCGTTGTAGGGTGTTAATACCTTCCCTACACGTAACCGACTCCCGAACCTAAAATCTGGTTTTCGTAGACCTTGCCTTATCTCTTTTATGGTTTTTCCGTAGTTTTCCAGAATAAACTATGGTGGCGACTCCAAATCTCTTTTTTCGAAGTTTGATTTTTCTTTTATATAGATCGTCGTCCCGTCGTGATTCCGGTTGCGACACAAGGATTTTGTAAACGATTACACGAACAAAAATCTGGTTTTGTACAAAAACTCGTGCTGCAGGAGCCAGCTGTGGGCACATAAGTAGCCAAAGAAATTTTACATAATTTTTTCATATTTCTTGAATGGATGAGACTTCTTTTTAGTGTTTAAATGTGAATAGAGCCTGAAAACTAAGGTTTAGGCAACCCATGGTAATCTCACAAACATTGTTTCTTTCTAGCATGATGGAGTTCCAAAACATGACTTCCCACAATCTACTCACACCTAAACACCAAAATCAATTGTAAACCATTGGATTCATGTCAAAAACTTATTACTATTGTGCGTTACTTTGTCATCAAAATATACACAACGTAAATGAAATGAAATTGCACATTAAGTAATCATGAAAGCTATCATCTTATTGCAATAACAATTTGTACACAAATATCATTGTTTGTTACAAAGCAAAAAACCCATCTTCGTCTAAATACAACCTTTCAGGATCCACTCCCATCTTCGTCTAGAAATTACATTGACATACGCGCGTAAAGAAACTTCAAGACTTATTCTTAGTGTAATAATCTAAAGATAACGGTGTGCAATTGAGAAAATCTCCTTTGCCAATATTTCAAACGAAGACCATGTGTGCACACTAAACACTGAGTTTTTGTGAGCTTCGTAGAAGTTAGAACAAAATCTTTAGTCCAAGCAAAAACACGAAGGATTTCAGGACAAACTTAAACCCTTTTCATATTCTGAAGCGTAAAAAAAGAAAATTCATAAAACCATTTCTCAAGAGGAATTGCTTTCTTAGAAATATCGAAATGCATAAGAAGTTTATCCCCTTTTGTTAACAAAATATGTCCATACAAATCATTTTTGCACTCTTCAAAATCACTAAGATAAACTTTTCCAATAATTTACATTGAGACTATATCTCCCTTTGTATAAGGAGAAGAAAATTGTGATAAAGAATATCACAAACTTTATTAAGAATTTTTATGTTCACACATTTAAAGAAGATTTAGATGAATACAACTTTACGTCATCTTAATATTGTAAGCAACCTAAGTGATATGAAATCCAAAGAAAAAGATATACGTATTCTTCAAACCAACAATGTTTCTCCAACACTATTAAACCTAGACGCTACCAAAATCTGCACACCGCAACACACCTCCAACCAACAACACTAATGCATCTACATCAGGACCATACTGCTAAACAGAAGATACAACTCCTTTACATGAAACTGCAACTAGATTAATGTAAGAATCGCTACATCAATTTAGCCTAACAAAACATTGTCCCACATACATAAATAACCACTGCCAATAATTGAGTTCATTCATATTTTTAATAAAAAAAATTTAGTATTTGATTGTGATATGTAATAATTAATATATTTTCTTAATTTTATTTTTACTTTTACTATTCACGTGAGCTCTTACCAAAATTTGGAACGTCATACGCATGAGATGATTGGATTGAGGAATTTAAATATATGTTTCTAATAATTGAAACATTGGAAAAGATCCCTCAATAAAAATCTCTGACGCTCAAATATCTAAGAAAGTAAATTATTTATATATAAAATAGTATGTATCAGTTTCAATTTTTTTTTCTAAAATCTCAGAATCTATATCATTTATAGGTTTAAATAAAAAATATATCAGTTAGAGACATGCTGTTAAAAACATTTAATGTCTATTTAAAAGATTTAATTCTGGGAATATTTGGGCTGGTATACAACATATATTATTAATCATATGATGATTAATATCATGAGATCATAATCACGTCTTTATCCCTAAAATTGTTTATTCTATATTAAGAGCTTTTATTAAAAATGTACCGTAAGGAGTGGGACGGGCGGCCGTAGGGATAGTCAAGACGACCGGCATGCAACGAAACCCGAAGAAAGACAACGGTGAAGCCCTGTCTCGGCGACCGGGTGTAACCTCTGTTTGTGAGAAAAACCTTGAAGAGTTCACATGAAGTCTTATCGTCACAAGATAACCCCGCATTCTTCATGCTCACAAAAAATGCAATATAGCTAGGGAATGACCCCTAGGTCGTATCCCAAAGACCAATTTTGCGGTTCAAGAATCGAGTCTAACATGAAAAGATGGGGGGGGGGTTGTGAAAATGGTTTTGCAAAAATTAAAGTCAATAAAGACATAGATGCAAACAAACTAATTTAGGCTAGCATGGTAATTAAACTAACACTATTAAAAACCTTAGACAACATTCAAATAAAATAAAATACTAGACCCCAANAAGATAACAAACAACTACCTAACACAGTTAAATTAATTTAAATGAAAAACTAAATTAAAGTGATGAAAAACAACTCAACCTACTATGCAAATTAATTGAAAATAAAAGAAATAAACAACATGACTTCCTACTAGCAATATCACGTGACCATCCATGCACCAAATAAAGAAATTCAATTTCTAGAATGGCCAAAAATCTTCATGGCCGTGAGTTGCACATACCAACTCCCATTTCATTCTCTTCCTTCAACAAACCAATTAATGTGTTGCTTCCTTTTGTGCCATGTGCTTCATTCTCCAAGACAAACCTTGCTTTCCACACTTTTCTACCATGAAAACCGTGCTCCCACTCTCTCCATGAAGTCAACCATAATTTCTTCTACTACCAAAGCCAAAGTAACNTATTCAAAGGCAACTTCCTTCAATGCACAAATACAAAAAGTAAAATTGCTTCTACCAAGGTGCCACATGTGCAAGGTCAAATGGAATAAAACAAACAAGTCATTCTCTTCTTCATATGGTGTTCACGGCAATTGCTAGCAAAGTCCAAAACCAAAGTGGCAAAATTCCTTCTATGCTAATGTGTGTCAACATGTGCTTGTCCAAATCGGGTAAAAATTAAATGTGTCCATTCTCTCTCCTTTCACCACTCCTACACGGTTTTCTTCACCAACACAATCATCCAAATTGTTTCTTCCCTTCTCCAAACCGTGAACACACTNCAAGGAACCCAAACTTTCAATTGCAAAATGTTTCAAGAACAACAACCCCAAAGTTCAACTACTACAAACCAATCCAACACTCACTTTTCTTCAACTTTTTGACCCAAACAAAACCAAACCCCTATGCTTCCTATGCAATACCGTCCAGCCACCATCATCAAGCACAAAGTCCACCTCAAAATTTGTATCCCAACACAAAAAAAAATGCTAAAAGAAAATGGCTCAAGAATACAATACCCATGCACCAACTCAAGCCTTTTTCACTACCAAACTTGACAACAACTCCATTTTCATCCTCCAATCCAAGAAACTCAAAGTAAAAACGAGATTACTGCAGCAAAATGAGGAGAAAAACGAAATGGACAATGGGTCTCCCTTCCACCAAAGAAACCACCATGAAAAAGCAAAGAAGAANCTTCAAACTCAAGCATTCANCCTTNAAAACGAAAATCTAAAGAGAGAAATGGTAGAGCTTCATTCCATCAAGCAAGAACAAGCATTGTTGCAAACAATAGAAGAAGAAAAACATGATCTTGTTCCTTCATGGTTGAAAACCGAAAATGGCACACCAAGGCTCCAAGAGAGAGTTCATACAGGGCAAAGCTAAAGCAAAATGTAGTATGGAGTGTGCTTAAGGTGTGCCTCGGCAATTTGGCTCTAAATGTCGTCCCACACACCCAAAATGGTGGGGTCCACCTCTCAGAAACCCTAGGGTTGAATGCCACATGTCCCTCAAAGTTTGGGCCTAACATAACATTTGCCAACATGGGCCCAATGCACCAAAAGCTTAATTAAAGTTCTTAATCAACTAAATTACAATTTTAATTAAATTTGCAATGACTAAATATTAAATCTTGAATGTCCATGCCACCTCCTAATGCTCCAAAATATGTCTCCAATAATTTCCCTGCAATTAAAAATGCAATTAATTAGCTCAGAAAATCCAAATTAGTGAAAAATGAATTTCCGACCAAATTAAGCACAATTAAGACAAACGGAAAAATAACGGGCAATTAAACACAATTCCCTGATTTAATTGAGTGCAATAAACCAAATATAGTCAAGAAATAACGACTCATCAAAATAGACCACACTTAGTTTTTTGCACTCTTGGGCAAAATTAAGACGCAAAATAAGGAACAGATCTGAGGACATAAGGAAGAGACACAGACTCAACAGACAGACACAGAGTTGCACCGTTCTCAGCAAATTTGGACAGTTAAAGGCATAGGAAGAATCCCACACAGAGTCAATGAAAGCAGATACTCACAGAATCATCCAAGCAGTTCAGTACATGGAAAACAATCAATCAGTTCAAGAGATGAATCAAAAGCAACAGAGCCTCACAGATGCACACAATCAGTGTTTCTCTCAAGTGTTTAAGGTAGATCAATGTCACTCAATGCACTCGAGAAGGCAGACACAGATAGACTTGGCAAGCCTCTAATATCAACACTCAAGCACATACGCATGTTCAAATCAAAAGGTCTTTTCATGGTTGTAATAGGGCCAAGGGCAAGGGAGGATACATCTAGGTAAGAAGCTACAAACCATAAGGAACAGAGGAGCAATGGCGAACAAGTGTAAACACATTCAAACACACCCACAATCTCTAATTCCATCCTCTTCTTGACTCCATTATTCACAAAAATTTTTCTGTATTTTCTCTTCTTTTTTTTTTCTTTTTTTTTTCATTTTGTCTTTTTTTTTCTATTCAACACACAATTCAAAAGACAAAATACATGATATTTACAGTGCAACCGCAAGAAGAGGACTCACTAGCCAATTCATCTGCAACTCCTAAGAGACCACACTTATTCCCAAAACAATTCCAAAGCTCCAAAATTCCTAAGGTTCAGGTGATCATGGTTTTTCACTTAGGCTATTGTATGAGCTTCAAAACAAAGAAATGGGGGAAGTATAGGCCCAAAGGGGCTAACAAAGAGATCATAACAGGGTAGGCTATCTGGCTAGAGAGGCTCAGTCAACAAAATGCCTTTATCACTTCCAAACATGCATATCAATCAAGAATTATCAACAAGAGTCAAGCCAAGGCAAATGTGCAAGCAATCCAAAGACATAACACACACAAGAAAGATCATCAAAGGCTCAAATCTCGCACAGGTAATCGATCACAATCAATCCAACTCTCAAACATCATGATTATCTTCCAAGCAAAGAAGAGCAAGGAGTCCAACAAAACAGAGTATCAATGCAGTGAAGGGAAACTAGCAACCTAATCACAGTCCAGAATTCACGAAAAGCATGCAAAACTGTACACAAGACAACAAAATTCACTAGAAAACGAAATCTAAACAAAGAACAACCTCCCCTAATAGACCACACTTAAACGACACAATGTCCTCAGTGTGTCACAATAAACAGATCAACAATCAACACAGTCAGCAGATATAGACAAAGTGCAATAAAAGTGAGGAGGGAAGGAGAAAAGAAACTCCCTGAGTCAGATGGGAGGGTAGGTGGGGTTGACCAAAGACGTCTCCTCCACCACTACATCCAACAAAGAAGGATTGCTGAGGAAAGGCTTCAGTCTATGCCCGTTCACCTTGAAGCTTTTAGCTGCAGATGGACCCTGGATCTCTACTGCACCATAAGGATAAACATTAGTCACAACAAAAGGTCCAGTC
>NW_014543789.1:9111-10921 GCF_000741045.1 Vigna radiata var. radiata | reverse complement strand
TAGTAACCTGGTCACTGCACAACTTCCATAAATATGGGTCATCCCAAACATAATACTTAGCATCACTTTTAATTTTAGCAATTTGAGCACGTGATGCTAAGGGAGGAAAAACAGAAGCAACCAAATAATTCACAATGTGTGCAAACCAAGGAGTAGGGTGAGAAGAAGAAATCATTAACAAACTCTCATCGGGAAAGTCATCCTGGATGGGCAAAACATGAGCCTGATCCTCAACTCTCTCAATCCTGCTGAGGTGGTCTGCAACCAAGTTCTGTGCTCCACTCCGGTCTTTAATCTGCAAGTCAAACTCCTGGAGTAGTAGCATCCACCTAATCAACCTAGGCTTTGACTCAGCCTTTTTCAACAGAAACTTCAGAGCTGCATGGTCAGTATACACAATAACAGGAGATCCAGGCAAATACGACCTAAACTTATCAAGGGCAAAAACAATTGCCAACAACTCTTTCTCAGTCGTAGTGTAGTTTGCTTGGGCAACATCCAAAGTTCATGAGGCGTAGTAGATCACTCTAGGCAGCTTGTCAATCTTCTGTGTCAAGACAACCCCCAAGGCATAATTTGATGCGTCACACATGAGCTCAAATGGGGCTGTCCAATCCGGTGCCTGAATGATCGGAGTGGTGGTCAAAGCTTCCTTCAGGCAATCGAATGCCTGCTTGCATCAATCATCAAAAGCAAAGTCAATATCCTTCTGCAGCAGTCTGGACAAAGGAAGTGCCTTCTTTCTGAAATCTTTGGTGAAGCGCCTGTAGAAACCTGCATGTCCAAGGAAAGATTGCACCTCTCGCACGCAAGAGGGGTAAGGCAACTGCGAAATCACATATATCTTAGCAGGGTCTACCTCTATTCCCTTTTCAGAAATGATATGCCCTAGAACCAAACCTTGTTCAACCATGAAGTGACATTTCTCAAAATTGAGAACAAGGTTTGTTTCTATGCATCTTTTCAAAACTTTTTCCAGACTGTCTAAACATGCATCAAAAGAGGATCCATAAACAGTAAAGTCATCCATAAACACCTTTATGCAACTCTCAAGAAAGTCACTAAAAATGCTAAGCATGCACCGCTGGAAGGTACCAGGGGCGTTGCATAGGCCAAAGGGCATCCTCCTATAGGCAAAAGTGCCAAAGGGTCAGGTGAATGTGGTCTTTCTTTGGTCCTCAGGAGCAATGTTTATTTGGAAATAACCAGAAAAACCATCAAGAAAGCAGTAGTGAGATTTACCTGCCAGGCGCTCCAGCATCTGATCAATGAATGGCAGGGGGAAATGATCTTTCCTGGTCACTTGATTCAACCTCCTATAGTCAATGCAGACTCTCCAGCTGTTCTGCACTCTCGTGGGAATTAGCTCATCCCTCTCATTTTTCACAACCGTGAGGCTAATCTTCTTGGGCACAACATGTATGGGGCTCACCCACTGACTATTTGATATGGGGTAGATGATCCCAGCTTGCAAAAGCTTCGTCACCTCCTTCTTGATAACGTCCATAATCATTGGGTTTTGCCTTCTCTGCGGCTGTCTCACTGGCTTTGCCCCATCCTCTAACAAAATCCTATGCATGCATGTGGATGGGCTAATACTAGGGATGTCCGCCAAACTCCAACCTATGGCTTTCTTATGCGCCCTCAACACTCGAAGCAACCTCTCCTCTTGAACAGAATCAAGGGAGGTGGAAATGATCACCGGTTTCCTTTCATCATCTTCCAAGTACACGTACTTGAGGTTTTCTGGGAGCTGTTTCAGCTCAAGAGTGGGTTCCTGCAAGTCAGATTCAAGTGTACTTCCTGCAAC
>NW_014543789.1:6191-8896 GCF_000741045.1 Vigna radiata var. radiata | reverse complement strand
CTGAGTGCTGCAAGGTAGGACAAGCATCAGTGTAGTGGCCACTAGAAGTACAAACAACACATAGTCGTGCAACAGATGTGGATGAAGCTGTAGGTTTCTGGCTGGTTGCCAACTGTGTCACTAACTTCGCAAGAGATTCAATCTTATCTTCCAACTTGCTTTCAATAGCAGATAAAGACTGGGCAACGACATCATGTACGCCCCTCACCACAATGGCATCATTCCTGACGCTAAACTGTTGGGAGTTTGAAGCCATCTTCTCAATCAAATGCCTGGCCTCAGCAGGTGTGGTATCTCCAAGAGCTCCACCACTGGCAGCATCAAGCATATCCCTATCCATGTTGTTCAAACCCTCATAGAAATACTGGATAAGGAGTTGTTCAGGTATCTGATGGTGGGGGCAACTTGCACAAAGTGTCTTGAATCTCTCCCAATACTCATATAAGCTGATACGCGGGGCCCAAGCCCAATGTCTTTAGTTTAGTATTTCTTTTAATTGTATTAGAGATGTGTATAATGTGTTAGGCATGTGGTACATTTAGCCCTATATATAGGCATGCTAACACATCTTGTAATTACTTTTGAGCTAAATGAGAATTAGATTTCTGAAATCCAGAATTAATTCTCCCTTGAAAGTCAGGCTAGAGAGTCCAAGGGACCTCCTCTAGCCACCTTCCANCACACTACCTCATTCTTTCATTTTCCATTTTTACCATTGTGCTTTCTCTCTCATCACATTACATCCAATCTTCCATAGCCACATCACGCACANGCGTCNGTGCTTTAATTCGCTTATCACCACGTCCTCTTCAACTCTNGCAGACATTGCTCACCATTACCTTCCTCTGCTAGGGTTTCACTCTCAGCATCTTCGAGAGTATTGTTCAGCCACGAACACCGTTCATCGTCACCTTCCCGTCTCAGATCAACACTGTAAGTTGATCTCACCGAACCACCTCTAAGATTCATCGTCTCCGAACCATTCCTTTCCATTTTGTTCGATCGTTTTGACCTTTTCTTCACATCTCACCGATTGAAATCCATTTTACCGATTGATTTTCGTTTTCTACCGTCCAATCTTTAATTTGAACCGATTAATCGGTTCTTTTGGAGTTTTCCCTCTTTTTCTAGGGTTCGTTCATGGTTTTAGGGTTTTTCCTCGATCTCTCCGNTTTCTTCCCGATCTAGAGCTTCCTTCATCATTCCGCTGCGTCTTCTCTTCGGAGAAGCTTCGAGGAGGTCCAGATTCGTCGTCACACTGTTCCAATCGGCGTTCTCCTCAAGGCTTCGCGTATCAAGTGGTATTCAGAGCATCAGGTTGTGTCCACGCTTCAAAGCTAAGTATCTTGATATCTGATCTTGTTCTCACTGTTTTGTGTTTGGATTTTCTGATTCATGAGCTGTTTCACATGATTCTGTTTCGAATCTGTCTTGTGTTGGTTTCGCGTCTCTGTTTCATTTTGTTTTGTCTGAAGTTCATATGATTCTGATTCGCGTTTTGTTTTGTTTTTGATCTTGATTCCATGTATCTTGTACTGTTTCTTTCCATTTACGCGTTGTCATTATCTTCCTTGAATGTCTTGATTTGTTTGTGTTGTATTCTCTGAATGAGATTCAATGTTTTGTTGTTTTGAATATCTCCTCATATCTGTTTAGGTTTTCGACTTGAGTCGTTCTGTGCTTTGAATCGAGTCTTGTTTGAGCATTTTATTCGGTCAATTCCAGTTTGAGTCTTTATTTTTTTTTCTGTAATCCATCCAGATCTGTCAAGTCTTGTGCATCATATGCATTGATTTTTTTTTGTCTTCAATTCTGTGTCAACCGTGAAGGTGTTTGTCTTCATTGAAGTCTGAGTTGCACATACATGATTGTTCATCATTAAAGAGCAATGGCATTCAACTGAATTAGCTCGGTGACAACATGGCAATCAGATCTGAGAAGAAACTAAAATGCATACTACAATTGTTCTCATACGACACTTGGTTGCAAATTACTGTTACATTGGCTGTTTGTGGTGTTTCAAGCTTCTATTGAACTAAAATCCAGAGTGAATACTGTAAATCCTGATATTGCTTTTGCAATTGGTAGTATAACTGGAAAGTTCATGGCATCTGTTTTCATCAGGCAGTAGGCCGAACTGCCTAAGTTCATTGCTAAAGTTGTTTTTGTGTGTGTCAAATCTGGTTGAGTGTTTAGTTCATTACCAACCATCTAAAATTGTTGTTCTGCTATTTAAGCAAGTTTTCCATACTGTTTTAAGTTCAATTCTGGTGCATTCATTCAGTTTAATCTGCTGTTTCACAATTTGGCTGTTAAAGTGATTGAGTGAAAATACATAAGGAACTGCACATATCATAATCTGGTATAAGCTGAATCTGTGCAAAATTTTTCGTCAAACAAGAGTCAAATCATCATTAAAACTTGTTGGAGCAAAGAGGAATTGACTTTATTTGGATTTGTGCATTTTCACTAGTCAATTAGTCCATTTTTTCTTAAACTCTGACCAGTCCAACTCAAGTGTTGCGTAATTGTGTTAAGTCCAGCTGAAGTGTGTTTAAATTCTATGAAAATGTTGTAGCAAAAGCTGGATTCCATATAAAAGAAATATAGCAATCAAAAGAAAATGAATTGACAGTGAAGAAAAAAGCATTGAATCCGTGCAACAGGCTGTTTTGGAAAGTCTGCAGATTGTAAAATTTAGTACT
>NW_014543789.1:0-1726 GCF_000741045.1 Vigna radiata var. radiata | reverse complement strand
TCTTCCCGATCTAGAGCTTCCTTCATCATTCCGCTGCGTCTTCTCTTCGGAGAAGCTTCGAGGAGGTCCAGATTCGTCGTCACACTGTTCCAATCAGCGTTCTCCTCAAGGCTTCGCGTATCATAAGCTCTCGCCACCAAGTTGCCTAATCCTAGTGATGTCTTTCCTGATAGCTGTGGTCCGGGATGCTGGAAAAAATTTCTCCAAGAACAACCTCTTCAGATCATCCCAGCTAGTGATGGATCTAGGCGCCAAAGCGTACAACCAATCCTTAGCAACACCTTCCAATGAATGAGGGAACGCCTTCAAGAAGATGTGCTCTTCAGGAACATCATGAGGTTTCGTAGTCGAACAGACAATGTGGAATTCCTTCAAATGCTTATGTGGACTCTCACTTGCAAGGCCATGAAACTTGGGCAACAAATGGATCAGTCTAGTCTTGAGAACAAATGGAACGTCCTCATCAGGATATTGGATGCACAAGCTTTCGATATCGAAATCAGGTGCAGCCATCTCCCTAAAAGTCCTCTCACGAGGTGGAGGTTGTGCCATATTGTTCTCAGTGTGAAAAACAACAGAATTAGAATTAGAATCAAGTGTAGATGCACACACTACAAGAAAAGCGTGAAATACCGACGGTATTTTTTCGAAGGCCTCTGGACCGTCGGTTAAAGTTCATTACCGAGGGTCAGAAAGTGACTTTCCGAAGGGCAAGATGAAATAATGTTACCGACGGTCAAGAAGACCTTAGCGAGGGCTCTGTGTCCTTCGGTAAGGGTCTCGACCAATTAAATTCAGCAATTGAGGGTATTCGTGCAGGTCATCCCCAATTTGCTCAAACAGAAACCCTCCCTCCCCTATGCTGAGAACTGTTGAGAAATTTGGTTTCATTGTGTGCCTACGATTCGTCGCGCCGTTGTGGGTGTCGAGTGGGGTGGTGGTTCGTGGTTATCGGCGAGGCTTGTGCGGTGGGTGGGGTGGTGATTCGTGGTCATTAGCTTCAGGAGGTCCTTCTGGTGAAGCCCGAGATTCGCTGTTGGGTTGAGAGCTCACGGTGTCGCTCGGCTTCCATTGAGTTGGGTGTTCTAGAGTGCGAGGTAAGTTCTCTGTTTTAGAACGCTACTTGAATAAATTAATTGCCTTGTTCTTCCCTGCTTGTGTGCAATGTGTCCATCAAATTAGGTGTTTCCCTGTTCTTACCAATATGCGTGAAGTTGTTTGCACTGTGGATATTTCTACTTTGGCACCTTATATGTATTGTGTGATAATGTGAGTTGTTTGGCTTATATCGGGGTTTTGGGTTGAGACTGTGAGCACAACGGGGAGACAAGGCAGGTTAGTACGTTCCATGTTTTCTGTTCAATTCCTATATGGCATTCTGTGTACTAGAACTTGTTCTGCTATTGTTGGGCTGTTAGTTTTGATTCCTCTTGATTTTGTTTGGAGCTTGGAATAATTTTTGGGGGCTGTTTTGGTATTGCTGTAAGCATAACGNAAATTGGTAAATCAAGAGTATAAGGAAAATATGTCCTGAGTAGGTCAAGGCTTTGTCAGTTCTTTTTTTTTCCAGTTGGTTTAAGGTCTATATCATATGTTCCAATTGCTATAAGGTCTATGCCAATTATTCAATTGCTCTAGAGTCCCTAACATTTTTGTTTAATTACTATAAGAGAAACTTTCAGTAGTTCCCTTATTATTATGCTTTAATCCAGTGCCTAATTATTAT